>NW_006778096.1:559926-563887 GCF_000442215.2 Lipotes vexillifer | reverse complement strand
GCTCTCCCCCGCGGCTCCGAAGCTCCCCGCTCCGCCTCCCGCAATCTCTGCCCGTGAAGGGGCTTCCTAGTGTGTGGTGACCTTTCCTCCTTCAGAGCTCCCTCCCACTGGTGCAGGTGCCATCCCTATTCTTTTGTCTCTTTTTAATTAATTTTTTCTTTTGCCCTACCCAGGTACGTGGGGAGTTTCTTGCCTTTTGGGAGGTCTGAGGTCTTCTGCCAGCATTCAGTAGGTGTTCTGTAGGAGTTGTTCCACATGTAGATGTATTTCTGGTGTATTTGTGGGGAGGAAGGTGATCTCCGCGTCTTACTCCTCTGCCATCTTTCCACCGCCCCCTAGACTTTGTTTTAAAGTCCACTTTGATATGAGTGTTGCTACCCCAGGTTTATTTTCATTTCTATTTGCATGGATAGCTTTTTCCATCCCCTCACTGTCAGTCTGTGTGTGTCTTTAGTTCTGACATGAGTCTATTTTAGGCAGCATACAGATGCATCTTGTGTGTGTTTTTTTTAATCCTATCTGCCACACTGTGGCTTTGTTTGGAGCATTTATTCCATTGACATTTAAATTGATTGTTAATAGGTATGTATGTATTGCCATTTTGTTGCTTGTTTCTGGTTGTTTTTGTAGTTCTTCCTTGTTCTTTTCGTCTTCTTTTAGCCTCTTCCCTTTAAGTTGATGATTTTATTTAGTGTTATGTTTGAGTTCCTCTCTTTGTCTTTGTTTTCTGTGCAACTGTTCACTGTAGGTTTTTGATTGGAAGTTACCATGAAGTTCATATATTTTTGACCTATAAATATATCTACTCATTTTAAACATAGTCATTTAAATTCAAAGACATTCTGAAAGATATATATTTTTTACTCCCTTTATGTTCTGCAATTTTGATGTCATATTTTACATCTTCTCATATATTCCTTACTTTTTATTGTATTATCATTGATTCATAATTTTTGCCTTTTATCCTTTGTACTAGCTTATTTAAGTGGTTGTTCCACTGCCTTTACTAATATGTGCCTTTACCAGTGAGATTTTTCTCTTCTTGTATTTTCTTATTTCTTGTTTTAGCCTTTTCTTTTTCCCTTAAAGAAGACCCTTTAACACTTCTTCTAAGGTAGGTTTAGTGGTGATGAACTCAATTTTTGCTTGTCTAGGTATCTGTCCTTGAATTCTGAATGATAACCTTGCTGGATTAGAGTATCCTAGGTTTTAGGTTTTTTACTTTCAGCATTTAAAATATATCATGCTGCTCCCTTCTGTCCTGCAAAGTTTCTGGTGAAAAATAAGCTGGATAGCCTTATGGAGTTTCCCTTGTATGGGACTTTTTGTTTTTCTCTTGCTGCCTTTAAAATTCTCTCTGAAACTTTTGCCATTTTAATTATGATATGTCTTGGTATGAGTCTCCTTTGGTTCACTTTGTTTGTGAATCTCTGTGCTTCCAGGACCTGAATATTTGTTTCCTTCTTCAGGTTAGGGAAGTTCTAGTTTTATCAGATTCAGCCATAATTTTATCAAATACATTTTCTGCCCATTTCTCTCTACCTTATCCTTCTGGGGCCCCTATAATGCAAACATTAATATGCTTGATGTTGTATCAGAGTCCCTTAATGTATCCTCATTTAAATTTTTGTTGTTGTTGTTATTCTCATTGGATGATTTTGACTATTCTGTCTTCCAGGTTGCTTATTCATTCTTCTTTTATTTATTTATTTATTTTTGCAGTACGCGGGCCTCTCACTGCTGTGGCCTCTCCCATTGTGGAGCACAGGCTCTGGATGCACAGGCCCAGCAGCCATGGCCCACGGGCCAAGCCACTCCATGGCATGTGGGAGCCTCCCGGACTGGGGCACGAACCCGCGTCTCCCACATTGGCAGGCGGACCCTCAACCACTGCACCACCAGGGAAGCCCCTTATGCATTCTTCTGTATCACTTAATCTCCTGTTAATTCCTTTTAGTGTATTTTTCATTTCGATTACTGTATTATTCAGGTCTGAGTGGTTCATTTTTATATTTTCTAGATTTTTTTGATAAAGTTCTACTGTGTTTCTCTATTTTTTTCCCCAGCTCAGCATTTTTATTACTATTGCTTTGAATTCTCTATCAGTAAGTCATCTATCTTTTTTCATTAGGGTTTTTTCTTTTTTTTCTGGATTTTCATGTTTATCTCTTCTTTGAAACATATTATTCTCATTTTCTTTATGAAATTAGGCAAAACAATTACCTGTCCCACTCTTGAAGGCATGTCCTTGTGTTGCAGCATCCCTATATTGTCTGAGTGTGTCCAGTGGTTTTGATGGGAGATTTAGATTTGAAGTGAGCCTGGGCCACACGTTTTCCTGAGTTGCACTGGCAGCTGCCACCTTGGTGGGAGGTAGGGCTGGAGTTGAAGGGGTTAGAGCCTGAGCCAGATGCAAGCTTGGTCTTCTCCTGGGCTCAGTGGTGGTAGCCACCATATTGGGGGGTGTAGCCAGGGCCCAAGGGCTTGGAACTGCACTACAGACCTGGCTTCATTCCTTCCTCAGTGAACATGTAGGTATAATGGCAATGGCAGTCTTCATCTTAGCAGGAAGCAGTGTTGGAGCAGGAGGCACTGGAGCTGGAGGGACTGAAGCTGGAGCCTAGTGTGGGCTGGGGGGGTATGCTGGGGCTGTCCTGGCAGGACAGCCAGAACACTAGGCAGTTTTCAGTATGCTCCCTCTGCACTGGGATTGGAGGCAAGCAAATCTGTGTGTGTGCTCTTCAGGAATGGATTTTCAGTTTCTTACAGCCCTCTGGTAAGCTCCACTGGTTTTCAAAATTGCTAAGGGAGCCTGTCTCCCTGGTGCTGAACAATAGGGCTGGAGTTCCTGATATGGGGTCCAAACCCCTTGTTCCTTAGGGAGGATCCCCAAGGATCCCCATCCTTGTTATATCCCCATCCTTTCTGGGTCACCAGCTAGGTGTGTGGGTCCTGACTAAATTCTCCTCCCCTCCTACCTGATTCCACAGGGTTCTTTTGTTACAGCTTGGGTTGTAGAAAGCCCTCTGCTAATCTTCAGGTCATTGTCAGGGAGAGTTGCTCTATAGGTAGTTGTAGTTTTGATGTGTTTAGCGGGAGAGGTGAGCTCAGGGTCTTCTTACTCTTCAACCTTGCTCCTGCATCCTGTTTTCTTTTCATTTTGTGTAGAGTAGCTTCTCAACTCTTTTGCCATTTTAAATAACCTGTCTTTTTTCTTATTGATTTAGAGTCTTTCATTATTCTGGATGTAAGTCACTTTTGAATATATGTATTGCAAATTCCTTCCTGTTATCTGTGGTTTACTTTTACATTCCCATGATGGTGATTTTGATTAACAGAAATTCTTATTTTAATGCATTCTAATTATCTTTTTTTTTCCTTTAAGCTAATTGTTTTTGTGTTTAATTTAACAAATGTTTCTTACCCCAAGGCAAAGGTGATATTCTGTTTTCTACTAAAAAGTTTATTATTTAGTCTTCCAAATACTGTGAAGTAGTCATCAAAATATTTTTTCATATGGAAATCCGTTTCATTTTGTACTTCCTAATGAAATTCCATTCTTTACCCACTGCTTTGTAGTGCAACCTTTGTCATAATGAAATTGACCATGTCTGTGGTTTTTTAACTTGTCTGACTAGGTTATTTTGCTATCCTTCTACTGTCATTTTATATAAGTTAATATCTAATTATGTTATTGCTCCAGGTTTTTAAAGCTCCTGGCTATTTTTAGATATGTATTTTCCTTTATATATGAATTTTAGTAAACTTCCCAATTTCAGTAAAAGAACTGCTGGTATTTTGATTGGTAATGGATTTATTCTATAGATATATTTCAGGGGAATTGATATAGTATAGTTATTAATTCATTAAATCCTTGAAAATCATATATTTCTCCCTTTATGCTTTTAAAACTTTCTCATAAGAGTATTATATATATATATATATATATATATATTTTTTT
>NW_006778096.1:519053-559916 GCF_000442215.2 Lipotes vexillifer | reverse complement strand
ACACGGGCCTCTCACTGTTGTGGCCTCTCCCATTGCAGAGCACAGGCTCCAGACGCACAGTCTCAGCGGCCATGGCTCACAGGCCCAGCCGCTCCACGGCATGTGGGATCCTCCCAGACCGGGGCACGAACCCGTGTTCCCTGCATCAGCAGGCGGACTCTCAACCACTGCGCCACCAGGGAAGCCCCAAGAGTATTTTATATTTTTAATCCAGCTATTAAGAATTAGATTTATTCTCTAGTTATATGTTGGGTTTGATTCTTTTACAAATGTGATGTATAAAAAATTGGCTGTTTTAATACATTGACTTTATATCCAAAAACATTAATAAATTCATGTATTTATTATTCCTAATAATTATGTTTAGAGTCTTTTAGAGTATTTCATATTTTTATCATACACAATCATTTTATCTGTGGATAATAAGTTGTGTTTCTTTCTACTCTATATGTCTTTTGGTTCTCGTTTCTTATTGTTCTGAATAGACACTCAAATACAATACTGAATAGAAGTAGTGACAAGAAGCATTCTTGTCTCCCAATCTCTGAAAGAATGACTTCAGTCATTCACAATTAGTGTAATGTTTACTGTAGTTTATTTGCAGGTAATCTTAAGCAGATTAAGGAGGTTTCTTTCTATTTATAGTTTATTATACATTTGTATTATGAATGGGTCAAGAATTTATGCAAATGCTTTTACTGCTACGATTGAGATGGTTGTATGATTTGTTTCTTTATTATCTGTTAATGTGATGAATTGTATTTTTTGGCTATTATATTGTATCCACCTTATATATTGTTGGATTTAGTTCCATTTCTGCCTAAGATGTAGAAATCTAGAAAGAGCATTGCTCTAAAGTTAACAATGACAGAAATCTGAATAAACTAAAAAATAATAATTTTCTTGAGCCCACTGGAGAGCTAAAGTAAACCAATAGCCTGGACCCTCATTCAGGGCACTTTAATGAGAGCCAAGACATGAGGACTGGTTCACCTGGGGCCACATAGTAGAGCCAGAGGCACTGGCCACCATACAAAGAGTTAAAAGTAAATTAAATATAATTTTAATGCAAAGATTTTGAGGATTTTGTAAATTCTAAAGGTTCTAAAGTCAACCAACTAGTTAGTATCATGATCACCTAGTTAGTGATAGGCTTATATAAATTCAGTGAATAGGTCTTTTCACAATTCTGTGTTGCAACCTCCCTTAATTCTATTATGTGTTGCTAAAATCATCATCATCTAAAGTGTAACCATTGAATGCTTTTGTGTGGTGGTGGGGTCACAGGGGAGCAAAGCATAAAGTACTTGTTTCTGAGATAAAAACAGTTTCATTAATGCTGAGTGTATTTTAATTAGAATAGATTCTTTTATTAGTGTATCTGTGAATTACTATATGCTATCTATGCTGATCCAGTGCACCTTTATTTTCTGGAAATAAAAGCAGCAGTATTTAATAATCGCATTATTAAAATTCTTTAACCTACATGAACTAGAATATGATGGTTCAATAGTAAATAAGAAAAGTTTCCTGTAAAGATAGCAATCACTGAAAATTTAGCTGAATTTCACAAAACTATGAAGACTTTTAATTTTAAAAGTAGGCCAAGAATGTCTCAAGATTAGATTTTAATAAAGGATTGCAAATACCACATTCCTCTAAATTTTGACGCAGCTAGCAAAACTAAGAATCTGAAAATGAAGAATATTTCCAAACACAGCTAGCTGATTATTTGCAAACATGTTAGTAAAAGAAGTCTTGTCCTGAATTCATTTAAAAATCTTAGAACGTATTTTATTTTACCTGCATCTGTCCCCATATTTCTGGTTATCATTACATATTTCTTCTCATGCATGGTTCAAAAGAATATATTTATAACTTTTCAAATATAGTTGAAAGAAGTTCTGGAAAACATTTGTTGACCTTGTTTTTAGCCAGTGCTAGAGAGAGCAGAAAGTATTGAAGCTCCCCAAACGATGACATCCCAAGCCAGTTCATTCAAACTCTTATGAAAAATATACTGGTTGCTCCTGGTACTGGACTCTGCAGCTATGACATCTAAGTAAGAGAAGTAAGGCTACTTGAGTCTTGATCACCTCAGTTGATAAGGAATTTACCTAACTCTCCAGATATTGAACTTCCTGGCTCAGTATAATCTTTTATTGACACACAAAAACTATCCCATTGTATTGTCAACTGCTACCCATTGAACAATCATCTCTAAATCCCTTCCTGTCCATTCAAGAAGTTTATCTTATTAGACCACTAATTTTGTCCCACATCTCATTACTATTTTTCACGTGAATGTGAGTTTTATTCAATAAAAGAGAAGAGAATACAGATATTAGAAATCCAAGGTGAGATATCCACTGTAAAATGGAAAATCTGTATTTTTAATTTTTGAAAATGGTTGTGGGAAATGGAGAACACAAGGATAGTGAGAGAAGCACTCTTTTACTTAATCTGGTTATGAAAAGCAGAGGACAAGTTTAACAGGGATTCATGCAGATGAGCCATATTGGAAAGACAGTCTGTCTCAGGAATAGCAGAGAAGGAGAAAGACTTATGTATGCATTACTCCATATTTTCACTTTCATAAATACCTTCTACAAGCATGTGATGTAAGAAAATCCAACTCATTTAATGATTAGTTAATGGGAAAAAAATAACTAGTCCATAAGGGGAAATGTAGGTAAACTTCTGCAAAATTTATCAAAATTTATTAATATTCACCTGAAGAATATTTCATAGAGAAAATGAAAATTGGAGCCAAGTATTGTTCTAGAAGAAGAAGAGGAAGAAGGAGGAGGAGGAAGAGGGTGAGAAGGAGAAAGAAGAGAAGAAGAAGGCACCGTTGTTAATTTTACGTGTCAACTTGGATGAGCCATAGTCAAACACCAGTTTGGATGTTGCTGAGAAGGTAGTTTTCAGATGAGATAAACATTAAAGTAAATAGAGTTTTAGTACAGCAGATTGCTCTCCTTAATATAGGTGGGCCTAATCCTATCAGTTGAAGGACTTAAAAGACTGTAGTCTCCTGAGGAAGAAGGAATTCTGCCTTCACACTGTCTTTGAACTTGAGCTGCAATATCAACTCTTCCTTGGGTCTCCAGTCTCCCTGCAGGTTTTGGACTTGCGAGCCTCCACAATCACATGATTCAATTCCTGAAACTCAATCCCTCTCTTTCTCTCTCTGTGTATAGGCACACACATATACACAAACACACTCACACACTCATATATACATACACACACATATACATATACATATATATGAAAGAAGAAAGAGGGAAAGAAAAAGAAAGGAAGAGAAAATAAAGCATGCACAAAGCTCTGTTGTATGATAAACTTTAAAAAAAGTTTATATTCTGTAACTGAATTGGGCTTTTATTTATTTATTTTCTTTTTAACGCTTTTATTGGAGTATAATTGCTTTACAATGGTGTGTTAGTTTCTGCTTAGTAACAAAGTGAATCAGTTATAGATATATCCCCATATCTCTTCCCTATTGTGTCTCGCTCCCTCCCACCCTCCCTATCCCACCCTTCTAGCTGGTCACAAAGCACCGAGCTGATCTCCCTGTGCTATGTGACTGCTTCACACTAGTTATCTATTTTACATTTGGTGGTAGTGTATATATGGACTTATATTAACTACCACTCTCTCACTTTGTCCCAGCTTACCATTCCCCCTTCCCATGTCCTCAAGTCCATTCTCAAGTAGGTCTGCTTCTTTATTACCATCTTGCCCCTAGATACTTCATGACCTTTTAAATTTTTTAGATACCATGTATATGTGTTACCATACGGTATTTGTTTTTCCCTTTCTGACTTACTTCACTCTGTATGATAGACTCTAGATCCATCCACCTCACTACAAATAACTCAATTTCATTTCTTTATATGGCTGAGTAATGTTCCATTGTATATATGTGCCACACCTTCTTTATCCATTCGTCTGTCAATGGACACTTAGATTGCTTACATGTCCTGGCTATTGTAAATAGAGCTGCAATGAACATTGTGGTACATAACTCTTTTTGAATTATGGTTTTCTCAGGGTATATGCCCAGTAGTGGGATTGCTGGGTGGTATGGTAGTTCTATTTTTAGTTTTTTAAGGAATCTCCATAGTGTGCTCCATAGTGGCTGTATCAGTTTATATTCCCACCAACAGTGTATGAGGGTTCCCTTTTCTCCACACCCTTTCCAGCATTTATTGTTTGTAGATTTTTTGATGATGGCCATTCTGACCGGTGTGAGAGGATATTGCATTGTAGTTTTGATTTGCATTTCTCTAATGATTAATGATGTTGAGCATTCTTTCATGTGTTTGTTGGCAGTCTGGATATCTTCTTTGGAGAAATGTCTGTTTAGGTCTTCTGCACATTTTTTGGATTGGGTTGTTTGTTTTTTTGTTATTGAGCTGCATGAGCTGCTTGTAAATTTTGGAGATTAATCCTTTGTCCGTTGCTTCAGTTAAAAATATTTTCTCCCATTCTGAGTGTTGTCTTTTGGTCTTGTTTATGGTTTCCTTTCCTGTGCAAAGGTTTTTAAGTTTCATTACGTCCCATTTGTTTATTTGTGTTTTTATTTCCATTTCTCTCGGAGGTGGGTCAAAAAGGATCTTGCTGTGATTTATGTCATAGAGTTTTCTGCCTATGTTTTCCTCTAAGAGTTTTATAGTGTCTGGCCTTACATTTAGGTCTTTAATCCATTTTGAGTTTACTTTTGTGTATGGTATTAAGGAGTGTTCTAATTTCATTCTTTTACATGGAGCTGTCCACTTTTCCCAGCACTACTTATTGAAGAGGCTGTCTTTTCTCCATTGTATATTCTTGCCTCCTTTATCAAAGATAAGGTGACCATATGTGTGAGGATTTATCTCTGGGCTTTTTATCCTGTTCCATTGGTCTATATTTCTGTTTTTGTGCCACTACCATACTGTCTTGATTACTGTAGCTTTGTAGTATAGTCTGAAGTCCAGGAGTCTGATTCCTCCAACTCCGTTTTTCTTTCTCAAGATTGCTTTGGCTATTCAGGGTCTTTTGTGTTTCCATACAAATTGTAAAATTTTTTGTTCTAGTTCTGTGAAAAATGTCAGTGGTAGTTTGATAGGGATTGTATTGAATCTGTAGATCGCTTTGTGTAGTACAGTCATTTTCACAATATTGATTCTTCCAATCCAAGACACTGGTATTTTTGTCATCTTTAATTTCTTTCATCAGTATCTTATAATTTTGTGTATAGAGGTCTTTTGTCTCCTTAGGTAGGTTTATTCCTAGGTATTTTATTCTTTTTGTTGCAATGGTAAATGGGAGTGTTTTCTTAATTTCACTTTCAAATTTTTCATCATTAGTGTATAGGAATGCCAGAGATTTCTGTGCGTTAATTTTATATCCTGCTACTTTACCAAATTCATTGATTAGTTCTAGTAGTTTTCTGGTAGCATCTTTATGATTCTCTATGTATAGTATCAGGTCATCTGTAAACAGTGACAGCTTTACTACTTCTTTTCTGATTTAGATTCCTTTCATTTCTTTTTCTTCTCTGATTGCTGTGGCTAATACTTCCAAAATGATGTTGAATAATAGTGGTGAGAATGGGCAAAGTTGTCTTGTTCCTGATCTTCGTGGAAATGATTTCAGTTTTTCACCATTGAGAATGATGTTGGCTGTGGGTTTGTCATATATAGCCTTTATTATGTTGAGGTAAGTTCCCTCTATGCCTACTTTCTGGAGAGTTTTTATAATAAATCGGTGTTGAATTATGTCCAAAGCTTTCTCTGCATCTATTGAGATGATCATATGGGTTTTATTCTTCAATTTTTTAATATGGTGTAACACACTGATTGATTTGCATATATTGAAGAATCCTTGCATTCCTGGGATAAACCCCACTTGATCATGCTGTATGACCCTTTTAATGTGCTGCTGGATTCTGTTTGCTAGTATTTTGTTGAGGATTTTTGCATCTGTGTTCATCAGTGATAATGGCCTGTAGTTTTCTTTTTTTGTGACATCTTTGTCTGGTTTTGGTATCAGGGTGATGGTGGCCTTGTAGAATGAGTTTGGGAGTGTTCTTCCCTCTGTTATATTTCGGAGGAGTTTGAGAAGGATAGGTATTAGCTCTTCTCTAAATGTTTGATAGAATTCACCTGTGAAGCCATCTGGTCCTGGGCTTTTGTTTGTTGGAAGATATTTAATCACAGTTTCAATTTCAGTGCTTGTGATTGGTCTGTTCATATTTTCTCTTTCTTCCTGGTTCAGTCTCAGAAGGTTGTGCATTTCTAAGAATTTGTCCATTTCTTCCAGGTTGTCCTTTTTATTGGCATATGGTTGCTTGTAATCTCTCATGGTCCTTTGTATTTCTGCAGTGTCAGTTGTTACTTCCCATTTTTCATTTCTAATTCTATGGATTTGAGTCTTGTCCCTTTTTTTCTTGATGAGTTTGGCTAATGGTTTATCAATTTTGTTTATCTTCTGAAATTACCAGCTTTTAGTTTTATTGATCTTTGCAATTGTTTCTTTCAGTTCTTTTACATTTATTTCTGATCTGATCTTTATGATTTCATTCCTTCTGCTGTGTTTTTTTTATTCTTCTTTCTCTAATTACTTTAGGTGTAAGGTTAGGTTGTTTATTTGAGATATATCTTGTTTCTTAAGGTAGGATTTTATTGCTATAAACTTTCCTCTTAGAACTGCTTTTCCTGCATCCCATAGGTTTTGGGTCATCGTGTTTTCATTGTCATTTGTTTCTAGGTATTTTTTGATTTCCTCTTTGATTTCTTCAATGATCTCTTGGTTATTAAGTAGTGTATTGTTTAACCTCCATGTGTTTGTCTTTTTTACAGATTTTTTTCCTCTAATTGATATCTAGTCTCATAGCATTGTGGTCAGAAAAGATACTTGATACAATTTCAATTTTCTTAAATTTACCAAGGCTTGACTTGTGACTCATGATATGATATATCCTGGAGAATGTTCCATGAGCACTTGAGAAGAAAGTGTATCCTGTTGTTTTTGGATGGAATGTCCTATAGATATCAATTAAGTCCATCTTGTTTAATGTATCATTTAAAGCTTGTGCTTCCTTATTTATTTTCATTTTAGATGATCTGTCCACTGGTGAAAGTGGGGTGTTAAAGTCCCCTAGTATGATTGTGTTACTGTTAATTTCCCCTTTCATGGCTGTTGGTATTTGCCTTATGTATTGAGGTGCTCCTATGTTGGGTGCATAAATATTTAAAATTGTTATATCTTCGTCTTGGATTGATCCCTTGATCATTATGTAGTGTCCTTCTTTGTCTCTTGTAATAGTCTTTGTTTTAAAGTCTATTTTTTCTGATATGAGAATTGCTACTCCAGCTTTCTCTTTCCATTTACATGGAATATCTTTTTCCATCCCCTCACTTTCAGTCTGTATGTGTCCCTAGGTCTGAAGTGGGTCTCTTGTAGACAGCATAAATACAGGTCTTGTTTTTGTATCCATTCAGCCAGTCTATGTCGTTTCCTTGGAGCATTTAATCCATTTACATTTAAGGTAATTATCCATATGTATGTTCCTATTACTATTTTCTTAATTTTGGGGGTTTTTTATTGAAGGTTTTTTCCTTCTTTTGTGTTCCCTGCCTAGAGAAGTTCCTTTGTCATTTGTTGTAGAGCTGGTTTGGTTGTGCTGAATTCTCCTAGCTTTTGTTTGTCTATAGAGGGTTTAATTTCTCCATCAAATCTGAATGAGATCCTTGCTGGATAGAGTAATCTTGGTTTTAGGTTTTTCCCTTTCATCACTTTAAATATGTCTTGCCACTCCCTTCTGGCTTGTGGAGTTTCTACTGAAAGATCAGCTGTTAACCTTATGGGGATTCCCTTGTATGTTATTTGTTGGTTTTCCCTTGCTGCTTTTAGTATTTTTTCTTTGTATGTAATTTTTAATAGTTTGATTAATATGTGTCTTTGTGTGTTTCTCCTTGGATTTATCCTGTTTGAGACTCTCTGTGCTTTTGGACTTCATTAACTATTTCCTTTCCCATATTAGGGAAGTTTTCAACTATAATCTCTTCAAATATATTCTCAGTCCCTTTCATTTTCTCTTCTTTCCTGGGACCCGTATAATTCGAGTGTTGGTGCATTTAATATTGTCCCAGAGGTCTCTGACAGTGTCCTCAATTCTTTTCATTCTTTTTTTTTTATTCTGCTCTGCAGTTGTTATTTCCACCATTTTATCTTCCAGGTCACTTATCCGTTCTTCTGCCTCAGTCATTCTGCTATTGATCCCTTCTAGCGAATTTTTAATTTCATTTATTGTGTTGATCATTATTGTTTGTTTGCTCTTTAGCTCCTCTAGGTCCTTGTTAAACGTTTCTTGTAGTTTCTCCATTCTATTTCCAAGATTTTGGATCATCTTTTCTATCATTATTCTGAATTCTTTTTCAGGTAGACTGCCTATTTCCTCTTCATTTGTTCGGTCTGGTGGGTTTTTACCTTGCTCCTTCATCTGCTGTGTGTTTCTTTGTCTTCTCATTTTGCTTAACCTACTGTGTTTGGGGTCTCCTTTTCACAGGCTACAGGATCATAGTTTCCATTGTTTTTGGTGTCTGCCCTTATTGGCTAAGGTTGGTTCAGTGGGTTGTGTATGTTTCCTGGTGGAGGGGACTAGTGCCTGTGTTCTGGTGGATGAGGCTGGATCTTGTCTTTTTTGGTGGGCAGGTCCATGTCTGGTGGTGTGTTTGGGGGTGTCTGTGACCTTATGATTTTAAGTAGCCTCTCTGCTAATGGATGGGGTTGTGTTCTTGTTTTGCTAGTTGTTTGGCATAGGGTGTCCAGCACTGTAGCTTGCTGGTCATTGAGTGGAGCTGGGTCATGGTGTTGAGATGGAGATAACTGGGAGATTTTTCCCCTTTGATATTACGTGTAGCTAGGAGGTCTCTTGTTGACCAATGTCCTGAACTTGGCTCTCCCACCTCAGAGGCACAGCCCTGATGCCTGGCTGGAGCACCAAGAGCCTGTCATCCACATGGCTCAGAATAAAAAGAAGAAGAAAAGAAAGAAAGAAAGAAAAAGATAAAATAAAATAAAATTAAATTAAATTAAAAAGGTATTAAAATATAAAACAAAATATAATTATTAGAAAAACGTTTTAAAAGTATTTAAAAAAAGAAAGAAGGGAGAGAATAACCAAACCGAAAAACAAATCCACCAATGATAACAAGTGCTGAAAACTATACTAAAAAAAAAGAAAAAGAAAAAAAAAATAAAACGGACAGACAGAACCCTAGGACAAATGGTAAAAGCAAAGCTGTAGAGACAAAATCACACACAGAAGCATACACCTACACACTCAGAAAAAGAGAAAAAGGGAAAATTTTATATATATATATATCATTGCTCCCGAAGTCCACCTCCTCAATTTGGGAAGATTCATTGTCTATTCATGTATTCCACAGATGCAGGGTACATCAAGTTGATTGTGGGGATTTAATCCACTGCTGCTGAGGCTGCTGGGAGAGGTTTCCCTTTCTCTTCTTTGTTCACACAGCTCCTGGGGTTTAGCTTTGGATTTGGACCCGCCTCTGTGTGTAGATCGCCTGAGGGCGTCTGTTCTTCGCTGAGACAGGATGGGGTTAAAGGAGCAGCTGCTTCGGGGACTCTGGCTCTCTCAGGCAGGGGGGAGGGAGGGGTATGGAGTGCGGGGCGAGCCTGCGGCGGCAGAGGCCGACATGAGGTTGCACCAGCCTGGGGCGTGCCGTGTGTTCTCCCAGGGAAGCTGTCCCTGGATCACTGCACCCTGGCAGTGGCGGGCTGCACAGGCTCCCGGGAGGGGAGGTATGGATAGTGACCTGCACTTGCACAACAGGCTTCTTGGTGGCTGCAGCAGCAGCCTTAGCGTCTCATGCCCGTCTCTCAGGTCCGCGTTGGTAGCCGCGGCTCGCGTCCGTCTCTGGAGCTCCTTTATGAGGCGCTCTTAATCCCCTCTCCTCGTCACCAGGAAACAAAGAGGCAAGAAAAGGTCTCTTGCCTCTTTAGCAGTTCCAGACCTTTTCCCGGACTCCCTCCCAGCTAGCCGTGACGCGCTAGCCCCCTTCAGGCTGTGTTCACGCCGCCAACCGCAGTCCTCTCTCTGGGATCTGACCTCCGAAGCCCGAGTCTCAGCTCCCAGCTCCCACCTGCCCTGGCGGGTGAGCAGACAAGCCTCTCGGGCTGGTGAGTGCCGGTCGGCGCCGATCCTCTGTGCGGGAATCTCTCCGCTTTGCCCTCCGCACCCCTGTTGCTGCGCTCTCCTCCGCGGCTCCGAAGCTCCCCGCTCCGCCTCCCGCAGTCTCTGCCCGCAAAGGGGCTTCCCAGTGTGTGGAAACCTTTCCTCCTTCACAGCTCCCTCCCACTGGTGCAGGTTCCATCCCTATTCTTTTGTCTCTGTTTTTTCTTTTGCCCTACCCAGGTACATGGGGAGTGTCTTGTCTTTTGGGAGGTCTGAGGTCTTCTGCCAGCATTCAGTAGGTGTTCTGTAGGAGTTGTTCCACATGTAGATGTATTTCTGATGTATTTGTGGGAAGGAAGGTGATCTCCATGCCTTACTCTTATGCCATCTTGAAGCTCCTCTGGGCTTTTATTTTTGTCTCCAATTTCAATGAAATGAAAAATGTTCTATGCACACAAAGAAAATAGTTTAAATAAAGCTGATTTTATTTCATCTAACAATTACTTGTTGACAAGAGAATATTCCACTGTTTAGAATATTGTGTCATGTAAAATTGATTGATTTGCACTTCAAGTGATTATAAGATCACTGGATGATCAGAAAATATGTTTGGCAACATAAAATATTTCATCGTTGTCCAATTTCTAATGTGATAACTGTAACTGAAAAGATGGATATTACTTCAACAACATAGGGCTTTTCAGAGTAGATATTAAACTTGTGAAAGGAAAGTGAAGAATTAGGTAATACCTTAGGCCTCTTGTCTGCAAACTTTTCTTTTTGTATGAAGTGTACACATTTGGTTAGCATAATTTTCATCCTCAGAAAACCTTGATTTTATAGCAGTGATTTTTAATTTTAAATAAATGACTTTTAACTCCATTTGAGGAGGGGTAGGATATTTATGGGGAAAGAGCTTTAGGGAGGCTCAAGGGGAAATGTCAGTAACTGCTCAAGAAGAATGGAAATGTCATTTTGCATTAAAAAAAATACATGATCAGGACTTTGCTGTGAAATTCACAAAACCTTTTATGGCAAGGGAAAACTTAACTTGATTAAGTGGCACCAGACACAGATGTATATCAAATCATAACTACAGTGCCTTCCTGAGAAATGTTCATTGACATCCAGGGAAGACAAGCCCTTTAATATTGCAGTGATGTATGCACTTGTATTTGAGTAGAAATGCACCACAAGGGCCACAACATTAAACTCTGTCAATTCTTAAATTTCAATTGTCTGCATGAGTAAGCTTCATTTCCTAATAATAGCCAGAAATACTGTTTTCAATTGTAAACACTTTTCCTTTAGATGGAAAAAAAATACTATTTATGTCCTTAAGAAATATGGACACCCTTGTAAATGCCACTTCCCCCAGTGGTTACTTATATCAAGACTCTAGATTTATGAGCAGTTTGATGTAACAGTAAATGAGTGCCTTTCTCGTCATAACTGAATACCTATCTGTTGAGTGAATTAATAAATATGTGGGAAATTGTTTTTAAATAAAGTTTTAAATTTTTATTCATTTATGTATCAGATATTGTTTGCACTATTTCATTGTCAGCATACAATTGAATGCAAAATACATCTCTGGTTGCTATGTTCAGGAGGACCCCACCTAAGTTTTTCTTCAGGGAATACTGTTGCAGGCTGTCCTATGGCAAATTGTACTTACTGTAACATTTATTTTAAGAATATTACTTTTTTATTTTTATTTTTTAAAAACATTTATTAGAGTATAGTTGATTTACAATGTTGTGTTAGTTTCAGGTGTACAGCAAAGTGAATCAGTTATACACATACATATACCCACTCTTTTTTAGATTCTTTTCCCATATAGGCCAGTACAGAGTACTGAGTAGAGTTCCTTGGGCTATACAGTATGCCCTTATTAGTTATCTATTTTATGTATAGTAGTGTGTATGTGTCAGTCCCAATCTCCCAGTTTATCCCTTCGCCCCTTTCCCCACTGGTAACCATAAGATTGTTTTCTACATCCATAACTCTAATTCTGTTTTATAGATAAGTTCATTTGTACCATTTTTTTAGATTCCACGTATAAGCAATATCATATGATATTTGTCTTTGTCTGACTTACTGCACCCAGTATGACAATCTCTAGGTCCATCCATGTTGCTACAAATGGCATTATTTTGTGTTTTTTTTATGGCTGAGTTATATTCCATTGTATATATGTACCACATCTTCTTTATCCACAGAATATTACTTTAAAAAAGTAGTAATTTGTGGCAAGAATAGTAGTAGTAAGGGTTATCATTCCAGTTGACTTGAAGAGCAAACTTCACCCTTGGGCATGCCTGGTTCATAATGTGACATGTGTGCTTTGTACATTAATATAACACTAAAATAAAGAGATATGAGCCTTTGGTACTAACTAAATGAATTGAATATACCCTTTCATATTTGAGAACATTTTTATATGCTTGTGGAGAAAATACTTTATAAATAAGATGTGTCATGTTCTTTTCCTTTATAGCTGTTAGGATTCAGTTCCCAACATCAGAAACTGGAGTAGGAGTCCAGGGCTAGTTTGGTGATTCACAGTGCCAGAGACCTCAGGTTCTTCTATTTTTAGCAGTGCTATGTGTGTCTTCCACTCCAGGGTCACTCAATGGTCTAAAGATCCACTCCAGCTCTAACCATATTAATCACATTCCAGCTAGCAGGAAGGGTAGCTACAAAAGAGGCAATGGACATATGCCAGCCATCTCAATGAAGAAGCTAGACAGTGCTACACTGTACTTCTGTGCACACATCATTGTGGAAAACATAGTCATGGAAACACATACATGCAAAGAAGGCTGGAAAACACAATCTTTATTATAGCTGCTCAAATGCTATATGCTTATGTATATAAGTTCAGAAGAAAAAAGGAAACATGGATATCTTCGGAATAACTATGTTTTCTGTTGATTTTTTTTTCTAGAGATACTGATAATAGGTTTGTGAATATCATTTTGAAGATTATTTATATGCTAGCTCCACTTATTCAATCATGAACTTCTCCATGGTTAAGACTTGTTTTAAACGCCATGTTTTCCCTCAGTGCATAGTGATGTGCATTAATTTTAACACAATGCTCAAAAATTCATTGAATTTCATTGACTTCTGTTGTTAATTTTTAAATAAAATTTTACATGTGCATGATAAATAATACTCAAAAAATTCTTTGATAACAAATGGAAAATGAAACATTACTTTTATTTTATTATTTTTATATTTTATAATTGATGTATAGTTGATTTAAAATATTGTATTAGTTTCAGGTGTACAACATAGTGATTCAGTATTTTCAGAGTTTATGCTCCATTTAAAGTTATTACAAAATAATAGCTATATTTCTCTGTGCTGTACAATATATCCTTGTTGCTTATTTATTTTACATACTGGTTTGTGTCTCTTAATCCCATACCCTTATCTCACCCCTCCCCAGTGCTAACCACTAGTTTCTTCTCTACATCTGAAAGATTGCTTTTAACTCTTCCTATTTTTATTTACTTTGGTCTCTATATCAAACTCCAAATAATATGTACATTTATGAGAGATAAGAAATTTTTTTGGTTAACACTAATGCTTATCTCACCATTGCAACCAGGTTCTCTATATTACGCTTTAATCTTTAACCCTTCTATTAATACTATTGAAGATTGGTTTTTTTGGAAGCAGATTCTGAGGTGGAGGTTCTTGTGCAGGAAGTTTATTAGGGGCTACTCTGACTATCACAGCCTGTGGTAGAAGGGGAGGAAGAAAGTATGGGCAGAGGAAAAAGCCAGGCTTCCATGAAAGCTTGACAGAATTCCCTGCAGGCACCACTGAGAGGTCTGAAGTGGGAATGGTCTTGAGTTTCTCTAGTTGAGGCATTGAGGCATTGATTTACACCCCTGCGTTAACCAGTCATTGAATGCAAATTGCTCCCAAGAAAGGAGTGTGACCCTAAGGTAGGGTGACTCTTTCTTGGAAAGGGCAATTCCTGGAGTTGGCAGCATCTGATGACTACCGGCTGACTGCAGTCCCAGCAGTGAGGGGAATACCTTTTTCAGTGCTGAGGCAGAATCTAAGCAAGGCTCCACAGGGTCCACTGTAGTTGATAATTTTACCTAAGGAATAAAGCCTTCATTTTTGTTCCCTGATCTTTTGATTGCATTTCCTGACTCTTAATAAATGTCTTAAACATAAGATTATATTTTCTTTCACATAAACAAAGACAGAAACAGGTAGTGACTCTATGGCAATCAGAAACAAAGGCACCTTCCATCCTTCAGCTCTTTCTTCCATAGCATGGGTTTCTGTGTTCCGGATTATTTTATGTCCAAAGTGGGTATTGGAACTCCATTCCATTTCATCCCAGGCAGCAGAAAGAAAGGACCAAAAAGTATTTTCCAACTGGCTACTACTTACCTAACTAATTTTTCTAAACACTTTTGTGAATAGATACAGTCACATGGCACATTTAGCATCAAGGAAGACCAGAGAATGTCATCTCTAAGCTGAGCATATTGCAACACTGAAATAACTTTGGGTCTGTTAACTGCAGAAGAAGGGGACATTGAATATGAGAAACTAATAGTCTCTCTCTCTCTCTCTCTCTCTCTCTCTCTCTCTCTCTCTATATATATATATATATATATACATATATATGTGTGTGTATGTATATGTGTTATATGTTTATATATAATTTTATTTAGCTCTGGTGAACAATAATCAAATATTCTGATTTTAAATGTTGCTCTTAATTATGTGTTAATTGAATATTTTAAATGTTATATTTAATATAATTTTATAACAATGATGAAAAGTAGTTTAAAAGTATGGTATTCTATTTACCTCTATTTGAAGTCTCTATATTTAGAAAGAAAATTCTTTTTCAAGCTCTACCAACCAGGTAACTCAAATTGCAGGAGAAATATCCAAAATCAAAAGGAATAACAATGCCCTCCTGTTGTAAATTTTGAAATCCAAATGTACAAAATGTTAGAGAGTATTAAAATACTCTATCTTGGTGAGCTAGGAGGGAATGGACAAAACATCCTTACTTGATAATAAAATATAGATTGTAAGGTATAAATGGGATATTATAAAAGAGGAAAAGTTATCAAAAATAGTTTTGAGAATATATATTCCTTTACTTAACAAAACTTTATTGCTTTTCAATAAGTGTAAGATTAGCCACTGTTTAGGAGTGTACTATAAGGAAAAGTTGAAAAGGTCAACTGTCTTTAGAAAACATGGCAAGGAGAAAAAGGAAACAGGAAAGGAAAGGACATCAGCAATACCCTTATTAATTAAAATACAATGCGATAAAATGTTATGCACCTTTTGTCAATGATTATAGTATTTATTATTAGTCCAGAAATCTTCTCATTGTCATTGTATTATGAATTTTTATCAGCTAAAAAGTGAAATTCCAAAATAAGGAATGTAAAATAGGAAAGTGTTCCAAGGAAAGAGATGAGTTACATAAAGTATAGAACAAAAAAAAAAACTTTTGAAGAAGGAATGATTTAATAAATCTTCAAATATATGAAGAGCTTTGTGAAAGTATGGTAATCGATATTTTTCTTATATTGAATACAGAACAAGAGAAGCTAGGCTTAATATTAAGCATGATGGATCTGAGTTAGCGAGTGGTAAAATATTTTCTGACAATGAGAAAGTTGTAGTGAATCTCTTTCGAAAGTCTTTTAAACAAAAACGGATTCTTACTTTTTTTTATTCTTTATGCATTGCCTGATTGAAAAACTAGGTGATATTATCCATTTTTACACTTAAGATATAATTATATAAAATATGGATTGTGTTAAACATCCTCACTAAAACCCCTCCCCAAATGTTAAAATAATCTTTTCATAGAAGAAAGTTTATGTTAAAATGACTTAAAATGATATGAGAATTCTATTTGGTGTGATCCATCTTAAGTATATCATTTAAAAATTTGGACCATAAACAGAACTAGGAAGAGACAGAAGCTGAACATGAAAACTAAAAGACAACAGTCTTTAATATGTTTTGCAAAAGTTGTTGAATATTTTAAAGTTCATCCTCTTTAAAGATGAATGTCAATTAAAAAAAACATTTACTTATGCATAGATTACAACAGTAAAGCATTTGTGACATAAAATAACAAATTGTATCTTTTCAGGTGTGTTCAATATTCATAGTTTCTTCTAATTAACAGAGACACTCTCATGAGCTATTCTCACTTAGGAAGAAAACAAAACTTACTTTTCCAAAAATCTTCCATGTGCCACCACCCATCAGGAAGGAGATTCTTTTTGGCGGTACGCGGGCCTCTCACTGTTGTGCCCTCTCGCGTTGTGGAGCATAGGCTCCGGATGGGCAGGCTCAGCGGCCGTGGCTCATGGGCCTAGCCACTCTGCCACCCGTGGGATCTTTCCAGACCGTGGCATGAACCCGGGTCCCCTGCATCGGCACGCGGACTCTCAACCACTGCGCCACCAGGGAAGCCCCAGGAAAGGGATTCTTTACAAGACTCTAGGATGTCTACTTCCACACAGGCTACCAACCTTGATTTAACTCTCTAAAAACAGAATATCCCTGAGCAGCCTTCTGTAGCCATAAGTTTTTAATAGTAAAACTGAGAGGATAAAATTTACTGTTACTCATCTAACTTAGATATTAAAATGGTTCTTTTTTTTTTTTTTAAACTTTCATTTAATGGAAAGAGTCTTTGGTCTGAGGTCATTGAGGGCAGCATAGGCTGGATGTGTATAAAGGACAAGAAAAGATTTCTTTTTAAGGCTAGTAGTTTAAATTAGTTTAAACTGATAATGAATTACATAAATTTTCTGAAGTTAAGTTCGAAGACTGTAAATTGGATCTGTGAAATATCTGTACCTATCATAATTGCATGAAGCATATTTTTCAGACTGCCTGCAAAAAATCATTTTGTTTATCTTCCTCGGAAAAGGCTAAGACTTTTTTTCTTTTGGTTAGGAAAATTCTCATAAGCTTCCGGGTGTGACTTAAAGAGCTTTCATGAGATTTAGGCTTTGGACATGATCGAAGATGCAAGAGACTAGATTTTAGCTGTCCTTGATAATTACTTCTGAAAAGCAACTACTAGTTCTATCAGCTTTCTGAAAAGGGTATAAATCTTGATGCTATCAGATATTCTGTGTGCTGAAAAAAACTACAGAAAGAAAAGCAAAGAATCTGCTTTTCAACTATTTAGATTGCTTAGCTGTACTCATGCATTTTCTCCAGTTTGTATCTGTAAACATAAGCATAAGGAACAAAGTTCATTTAATTTTAAACCCTTACCACAATGCTGTAGTCTTCAGGATTCAATTAACTCTTGGATCTGAAAGAATTTATGAAAGAAGTCCTGTTAAAAACTACTAGAAAAGGGGCTTCCCTGGTGGCGCAGTGGTTGAGTCCGCCTGCCGATGCAGGGGGCAGGAGTTCGTGCCCCGGTACGGAAAAATCCCACATGCCGCGTTGCGGCTGGGCCCGTGAGCCATGGCCGCTGAGCCTGCGCATCCGGAGCCTGCGCTCGGCAGCGGGAGAGGCCACAACAGTGAGAGGCCCGCGTACCGCAAAAAAAAATACTAGAAAGGGAAGCAAGTGCAAAATAATGTCAATGTTGAAAGCAAGCATGAGAGAGAAAATAAGGAAATAGAACACTAGTAAGGTTCATGGAAACCTGTCAAGGCTCATTTAGGTTTACTTAGGAATGAGAAAATGTCTTCATTTAACTAACAGAAATATTGAAATAGTATGCCTCATTCTCTATAGTTGACATGTAGGAAATGTCTAATTTTCATTTATTCTCTGAAATGTTTCTGAAACTAGTAGCTCGAGAAAACTGTGGTCAAATCAGACAAATCATTTTTGCATTCATTAGACAATGTATTCAACCCAATTCTTTTTTTAATCACTAGCTGTCTTATAGGAAATGGTGTAAAGTAGTGAATAAAACAAAAATCCTACTTTCCTAGAATTTTGAATAAAGATAATTTTGAGATGGAGAATTTAGGAAAATGATAGAGACAAAATGCAAAATGATCTAGCAAGAAAAACTCATTCAAAATCTATCATGGGTTGGACCTTTTTACACCTATGTGAAGGGAATTATACCTAAACTCTCTATAGGAGTGCTTTGTAAAACTTTCACATTCTGACATGCTTAAGAAATGATAATATTCATATGGTAAACTGGAAGAGATCTGCATAATTCTATATTGAACTTGATAAAAAAATACATTTGGCCCATGAACAACCCAGGTATTAGGGGCACTGACCACTGTGCAGTGGAAATCCGCATATAACTTTACAGTTGATCTTCGAATCTGTGGTTCTGCAAGTGTGGATTCAACCAACTGAAGATCATGTAGCACTGTAGTACATATTTATTGAAAAAAATCCACGTATAAGTGGACCTGTGCAGTTCATACCAGTGTTGTTCAAGGGTCAACTGTACATATATACTTACTTTCCTTATGTTACATAGTTATAAAAGAAATTATTAAATTCTGTAAAATATGTTAAAAATTGAAATATTACATTTGCAAAAAAATTCCAAATACTTTTTTTTTTTCAGTAAGAATATTGAACTTCCACCTGTGAACATTACTTTTGTTATATCAGGTTATCAAGGGTTTTTTGTTGTTGTTGTTGTTTTCCCCCTCAATATTGAAATACAATTCTATGAAATTTTGGGTTGGTGAACACATTGAAGTGCCTGAAGGGTGACACTTCCAGATAGGGCTTGGGCGTGCTGTGTCTTTCAACTCCCATGCCTCCCCCCATGTGTCTCGTCTATTTGGTGTTCCTGAGTTGTATCCTTTATAATAAACATGCAAACATGCTACTTACCTTGATTAATAATGGTACAGTCCTTTAGCAAATCCTATTAATACAACCTCCATCTACTCGCGGGAGAAATATTTTGGAAGGGTTCTTTGAACTGTTTCTATCCCTGGGTTATAGCCAAAATCCAAAGCAGTTTACTGGCTTAACAAATCTCTAAAACAATTATGGAATTTTAGCATACCTGCAGTGCTTTCGGTGTAAACAAGTAAATATGATTTTTGGAATGATAAAAAATACTACTATTAATCACTTTTTTATGATTATCTTTCCTTTCTTATAGTCACCAACCATGACAAGATTTTTTTACATAAGCAAGCAGTAACAAGAGACTGCAGACTTTTTCTCTGACAATCTCCTTTCTAAGCATTGACAAAAATTCAAATAGAATTATCTTTTTACATTGTATTTTAAGATTGTGACTATTATGTAAATCAATAAATTCTATTGTCATTGGTTAATAAGTGTATTATTGAGCTTTCTTAGTTGAAATTTCCTGTTCATGTGAATGTTGAATACATTTGAGTTTTGCATGCCAAATATTTTTAAATGTTGATAAAGATTTTCCTCGAGTATACACCAGTGCTGCTCTACTACTCATCACAATTCTTCACTAACATACAAATCATAATATTGTCTAAATATTATGCATGAATCAATGTTTAATAAGCTTTTTTATCAGAGTATAAGGTACATATTGAAAATCATCTTATAAGCAAATCAAAAGTGTACACAGCTCGATGAATTATCACAAACTAAATCTGCCTGAGAGATCACAATCTAGCTCAAAAAAAGAGAGCATTTCCAACAACCCAGGTGTCCCCCTCATGCTCTTTTTAATTGCTCCCCCCCTCTCCAATACAAATGATCAACAACCCTGACTTTTAACATCATGTTTTGTTTTGGCTCTTTTGGAATTTTATATTAATGGAATCATACAGTGCATATTCTTTGTATATGTTTCTTTTCTTTTGCCCAACAAGGCATTTGAGAGATTGATCCACATTGTTTTATGTGGTAATGCTTTGATCATTTTCTGTTGCAGAGTATTCCACTGTGTAAATACACTACAATTAATTTATCCATTTTGCTGTTAACAAATGTGCGGGTGTTTCCAGTTTTTGTCTCCTGTGAATGTTGCTATAAACATTGTGGTACATGTCTTTTGTTTCACATAGTATGAATTTCTGCATATCTATGTGAACTTTTTGGTCTTGGGGTATGTCAGTTTTCCAAAATTTTTATACAAGTTTTCACTTCTACAAGCACTGTTTGTGAATTCCTGTTGCTCTACATCTTTGCTGACATTTGGTATTTTCAGAATTTAACCACTGTAGTATATACATGGTATTATCTATACACCACTTAATAAGATTGTCTATGATTTAGTTTTACATATAGATAGCTTCTCAGAGAATAAAACAACATATTACTTGAACATCACATTCTTGTTGCTGAAATAGTCTAAGGCAGTGTTTCTGTGACATCTTACATGCTTCAAAGTATTCACTTACCATGCTAAATATTTTAGGATTTTATTTTAAATTTGTTGATTTTGATAGGTTTTGTAGGAAAATAATCTTTTTTGTATCATTTTTTCCAAGGATTTTAACTAGTGCTATTAAATATGTGCAGTTCCTAACATCAGTAGATTAATCCAGTACAGTAGAAACATCCATGGCCAAATAAAGAATAATGATATATACACTATTACTGAAGTATTAATCTCACAGACTGAAATGCTCCAATGGGAAGGTCAGAGAGAGACATCCTATATCTGTATGGTATTGCTGCTACTGAGCTGTTTTCTGCTTGTGGATATTATCCATAAAATCTTACAAGCATAATAAAAATGTGAAAAATAGGAGTACATGAAATCAAAAGCAAAACTAAAGATTTTAAATTCTCATAAAAATAGCTTCATTGATAATTATGAGAGAAAATTGACTGAAGTAATAAAACTACCTGGGATGATTAAATGTGTTATTCAGGGGAGATGTTCATTGTTATAAATGTTACAGAGATTTCTTTGATGGTGGATGCTAAAAATAAAGCTTTAAAGGCCAAAATAATAATTTTTAAATACAGGAATTTTCAATGTTCAACTACAATTACAGACGTAAATTTTTGATTGAGTGTGAAAAATAATCTAAATTTTAACAAATTTGCAATGCACTGTGGAATGCACAGTGCTTGGGAAGCTATGCTTCTCTTATTCAATAGAGAATGTGTGAGAGAGAGAGACAGAGAGAGAAAGAAAAAGAAAGAAAGGAAGGAAGGAAGGAAGGAAGGAAGGAAAGGAGGAGGGAGGGAAGGAGGAAGGAAGGAAGGCAGGGGGAGGGAGAGAGTGGGAGGGAGGGAGGGAAGGAAGAAGGAAGGGAGAAGGGAAGAAAGGAAAAAGAAAAACAGATCAATTAATATGTTTTAATGTTGTAGAATCTTAACTATAAGTTAAGTAAAGAGAGATTAGTATATAAAACCATCACCAAAATTAAAAATCAGAGAGCTTTAAAACTCCACTCTGACAATGAACTTTTTTTTTAAACATTTTTATTGCAGTATAATTGCTCTACAATGGTGTGTTAGTTTCTACTTTATAACAAAATGAATCAGCCATACATCACGATACATATATCCCCATATCTGGTCCCTCTTGCGTCTGCCTCCCACCCTCCCTATCCCATCCCTCTGGGTGGTCAAAAAGCACTGAGCTGATCTCCCTGTGCTATGAGGCTGCTTACCACTAGCTATAGATTTTACATCTGGTAGTGTATATATGTCCATGCCACTCTCTTACTTCATCCCAACTTACCATTCCCCCTCCCCCTGTCCTCAAGTCCATTTTCTACGTCTGTGTCTTTATTCCTGTCCTGCCCCTAGGTACATTAGAACCATTTGTGTTTGTTTTTTTTTTTAAATTCCATATATATGTGTTAGCATACAGTATTTGTTTTTCTCTTTCTGACTTACTTCACTCTGTATGACAGACTCTAAGTCCATCCACATCACTACAAACAACTCAGTTTCATTTCTTTTTATGGCTGAATAATATTCCACTGTATATATGTGCCACATCTTCTGTATCCATTCATCTGTCGATGGACACTTAGGTTGCTTCCATGTCCTGGCTATTGTAAACAGCGCTGCAATGAACATTGTGGTACATGACTCTTTTTGAATTATGGTTTTCTCAGGGTATATGCCCAGTAGTGGGGTTGCTGGATCGTTTAGTAGTTCTATTTTTAGCTTTTTAAGGAACCTCCATATGGTTCTCCATAGTGGCTGTATCAATTTACATTCCCACCAACAGTGCAAGAGGGTTCCCTTTTCTCCACACCCTCTCCAGCACTTACTGTTTGTAGATTTTTTGATTATGGCCATTCTGACCAGTGTGAGATGATATCTCATTGTAGTTTTTTTTTTTTTTTTTGCAGTACGCGGGCCTCTCACTGTTGTGACCTCTCCCATTGCGGAGCACAGGCTCCGGACTCACAGGCTCAGTGGCCATGGCTCACGGGCCCAGCTGCCCCATGGCATGTGGGATCCTCCCGGACCGGGGCACGAACCTGTGTCCCCTGCATCGGCAGGTGGACTCTCAACCACTGTGCCACCAGGGAAGCCCATCTTTGTAGTTTTCGTTTGCATTTCTCTAATGACTAATGAGTTGAGTATTCTTTCATGTGTTTGTTGGCAATCTGTATATCTTCTTTGGAGAAATGTCTATTTAGGTCTTCTGCCCATTTTTGGATTGGGTTGTTTGTTTTTTTGATATTGAGCTGCATGAGCTACTTATAAAATTTGGAGATTAATCCTTTGTCAGTTGTTTCATTTGCAAATATTGTCTCCCATTTTGAGGGTCTTTTCCTCTTGTTTATGTTTTCCTTTGCCTTGCAAAAGCTTTGAAGTTTCATTACGTCCTATTTGTTTATTTGTGTTTTTATTTCCATTTCTCTAGGAGGTGGGTCAAAAAGGATCATGCTGTGATTTATGTCGCAGAGTGTTCTGCCTATGTTTTTCTCTAAGAGTTTTATAGTGTCTGGCCTTACATTTAGGTCTTTAATCAATTTTGAGTTTAATTTTGTGTGTGGTGTTAGGGAGTATTATAATTTCATTCTTTTACATGTAGCTGTCCAGTTTTCCCAGCACCATGTATTGAAGAGGCTGTCTTTTCTCCATTGTATATTCTTGCCTCCTTTATCAAAATTAGGTGACCATAGGTGCATGGGTTTATCTCTGGGCTTTCTATCCTGTTTCATTTATCTATATTTCTGTTTTTGTGCCAGTACCTTACTGTCTCAATTACTGTAGCTTTGTAATATAGTCTCAAGTCAGGGAGCCTGAATCCTCCAGCTCTGTTTTTCTTTCTCAAGATTGCTCTGGCTATTTGGAGTCTTTTTTGTTTCCATACAAATTGTAAAATTTTTTGTTCTAGTTCTGTGAAAAATGCCAGTGGTAGTTTGATAAGGATTGCATTGAATCTGTAGATTGCTTTGGGTAGTAGAGTCATTTTCACAATGTTATTTCTTCCAATCCAAGAACATGGTATATCTCTCCCTCTGTTTATATCATCTTTAATTTCTTTCATCAGTGTCTTATAGTTTTCTTCATACAGGTCTTTTGTCTCCTTAGGTAGGTTTATTCCTAGGTATTTTATTCTTTTTTTGGCAGTGGTAAGTGGGAGTGTTTCCTTAATTTCTCTTTCAGCTTTTTCATCATTAGTGTATAGGAATGCCACAGATTTCTGTGCATTAATTTTGTATCCTGCTAGTATTTTTCTGGTAGCATCTTTAGGATTCTCAATGTATAGTATCATGTCATTTGCAAACAGTAGCAACTTTACTCCTTCTTTTCTGATTTGGATTTCTTTTATTTATTTTTCTTCTCTGATTGCTGTGGTTAATACTTCCAAAACTGTGTTGAATAATAGTGGTAAGAGTGGGCAGCCTTGTCTTGTTCCTGATCTTAATGGAAATGGTTTCAGTTTTTCACCATTGAGAATGATGTTGGCTGTGGGTTTGTCATATATGGCCCTTATTATGTTGAGATAAGTTCCCTCTATGCCTACTTTCTGGGGGGTTTTATCATAAATGGGTGTTGAATTTTGTTGAAAGTTTTTCTGCATCTATTGAGTTGATCATATGGTTTTTCCCCTTCAATTTGTTAATATGGTGTATCACATTGATTGATTTGCATATATTGAAGAATCCTGGCATGAACCCCACTTGATCATTGAGTACAGTCCTTTTAATGTGCTGTTGGATTTTGTTTGCTAGTATTTTGTTGAGGATTTTTGCATCTATGTTCATCAGTGATATTGGCCTGTAGTTTTCTGTCTTTGTGACATCTTTTGTCGGGTTTTGGTATTAGGATGATGATGGCCTCATAGAATGAGTTTGACAGTGTTCCTCCCTCTCCTATAGTTTGGAATAGTTTGAGAAGGATAGGTGTTAGCTCTTCTCTAAATGTTTGATAGAATTAGCCTGTGAAGCCATCTGGTCCTGGGCTTTTGTTTGTTGGAAGGTGTTTAATCACAGTCTCAATTTCAGTGCTTGTGATTTTTCTCTTTATATTTTCTATTTCTTCCTAGTTCAGTCTTGGAAGGTTGTGCTTTTCTAAGAATTTGTCCATTTCTTCCAGGTTGTCCATTTTATTGTCATAGAGTTGCTTGTAGTAATCTCTCATGGTCCTTTGTATTTCTGCAGTGTCAGTTGTTACTTCTCCTTTTTCATGCCTAATTCTATTGATCTGAGTCTTCTCCCTTTTTATCTTGATGAGTCTGGCTAATGGTTTATCAATTTTATCTTCTCAAAGAACCAGCTTTTAGTTTTATTGATCTTTGCTATTGTGTTCTTCATTTCTTTTTCATTTATTTCTGATCTGACCTTTATGATTTCTTTCCTCTTGGTAATTTTGGGATGTTTTTGTTCTTTCTCTAATTGCTTTAGATGTAAGGTTAGGTTGTTTATTTGAGATATATCTTGTTTCTTAAGGTAGGATTGTATTGCTCTAAACTTCCCTCTTAGAACTGCTTTTCTTGCATCCCATAGATTTTGGGTCATCGTGTTTTCATTGTCATTATTTTTAGGTACTTTTTGATTTCCTCTTTGATTTCTTCAGTGATCTCTTGGTTATTTAGTAGCGTACACTGTTTAGCCTCCATGTGTTTGTATTTTTTACAGATTTTTTCCTGTAATTGATATCTAGTCTCATAGTGTTGTGGTCGTAAAAGATGCTTGATATGATTTCAATTTCCTTAAATTTACTGAGGCTTGATTTGTGTCCCAAGATATGATCTATACAGGAGAATGTTCCATGAGCAGTTGAGAAGAAAGTGTATTCTGTTGTTTTTGGATGGAATGTCCTATAAATATCAATTAAGTCCATCTTGTTTAATGTATCATTTAAAGCTTGTGTTTCCTCAATGGTGAACTTTTAATTCTTCTAGTTAATAAACTATGAATACATTTCTTTATAGTACTTTTTATGTATAACCCAGACAGTATACTTTCTGCATTAAGCCTACCACATACTCATACAAGTTAAATTTCAGTTATAAGCTATAAGCTTTATGTAGCATATCTTTTATTAAAAATTCATTTTACTGTTAGTATCCTTTGTTTTTTCTGTTTTTTTATGTATTCTACACAAATCTTTTCAATCTACCCATGAATATGAATTTTGTGTACTGTTTATACATTACCATAGACTTTTAGGGAAGATCAAATATAATTTGAGTAGTAGGTTAGTACAGATCGTAAGACAGGTGATCGGGGACAATGACAGAAAGCCCTACAGCTTTCAATCTGCATAAGTCAATCATTCAGAAATTTTCATTTATGTATCCTGACCTGATTTAGGACCCTTCATATCCTGACCCTCTTCAATTTCAAATGACTTTTTACTAATTCAACATTTTCAAAGTTTAAGCCTGGCTGGCCAATTCCTTTTTCAGGGAACCTGTTTTAATGCACACTGGCATCTACACCTTTAATATTAATTTCCCCTCCCTCTTGTCCCTTCCATATTTCATTTAACCAAACCTAATAAAGTAGTCTAGACACATGGCATTCTTGTCATTTGGACAGCTATACCAGTTACTACCTGTGCCACAACTTTGGCCTATACCATATGAATTACATACTTTGATAACTATTTGTCAGTTAAGCTTAATCTGACCAATTGATTGTACCTCCCTGAGAGTGTGGCTTATATAACATTTATTCTTAGAAACCAGTAAGAAAGTGTGATGTTTTAAATGACAGTGATGTTTAAGGACAGCAGTGATATGGTATCTTTTTTCACTGTTTCACTGAAAAGTAATCCTTGTAAATGTAGCCAAAAATTGATAAGATATTTCTTTTTAAGCAGTAAATACTTATGCCATTACAGATTTGTCAATTTCTGTCCCAATTTTTCTTGGTTTCTCATCTTGGCACTTTAAAACAGTGTTAAGATGGGATGACATCAGTATGGCCCTAGAGGTTGTTCAGAGAAAGCTAGTAGCTCAGAGTGTGGAAGAAAACCTACTTCTGTCTGAGTAGTCTCTGGACAATTGGACAGACTTTTCCCCAGTAAATATTACATCAGTAAAGTAATGTTTATAATTAGATAGCTTCTTTGTATCACATACATGCATTCAAAATTTATTCAACAAATATTTGTTGATTGCTCATTAGGTTCTCTTTTAGGTAGTGGAGGTTTAACCATGAGAAAAGCAGACAAAGTTTACTCTGTCATGGCCACCAGAGTGACTTGATCCAAGTAGTGAGTAGAAAGTGGAAAGAAATGAGATCAGAAAATCTCTTTTGGTCAAATCAGGAGGGCTTTGTTGGAATGGTGGACAAGTTTCTATTCAGTGTGTGGTGGAAAGCCATAGGGAGGTGTTGTGTAGAGATTTTAAATGACCTGATATAGTTCAGAGAAATTTTATGTGTGATTCTCAGGGTTGAATTCTATTATTTATTTACATTTAAAATTATACCTAAATATATACAAATTACACGTTATAAAAATATAAAAATATATATGTTAATTGTATATATATATCAGAATTTTAACGGTGGTTGCCGTTATTTGTATTTATATATCAGTTGCCTTTAGTGATGGATTGAGAGTTTTAGCCAATCTCCATGGCTACTCCATATGGATCTTGGGGAGGCAACCACAATCCCACTACACAATAGTGTCTTAATTTGTCTTAATTTGTCACTATGCCTTCAGGTTGTCTCCATTCTATACCTGCCAATATGATTTTTCTAAAATACAACTTTGCTGAGTTTACTCACAGACTGTTTAAAATCCATCAATAGTTCTCTATTGCTGTCACGTGAAAACTGGAACATTTTAGGAAAACTTAAAAGCTGTCAGCACTGTAGCTCCTTTATTGTTCTCTTGACAATATCCAAATCAATACAGTCTCCTTGCCATTACTAATATCTAAGTTCTTTCTAGCCTAGGCACTCATCCCTTTGGGGAAATTTTTTTTCTATACTGCTGGACAAAACACAGGTATCAACTCCTCTGAGATCTCCCTATTTCTTCTAAGGGTGCTCTTTCAAGGTGAGCCTATGGCATCCATGCTGACCTCTATAATATAGAAGTAAGGTATCCTTCTATATTGTATCATAATTGTCTCTTTACCTGTTTTTCTTCCCACTAGGTTGTAACTTTTGTGCGATTAGAGACTATGTCTTTCTATCTCTGGTAACTTGTAAACTTCTTGGCATAATGCTTGTTAACTGAATGTCTTGTTTCCATTAAATCAATAACATGATTTTCTGGGGCTCTATTTATGAGGTACTTTTCAGTAGGGTCACAAAAGACAATAATTCTAGGCCAGGCAAAAACTAACCTAATTAAAAGTGATTTGGAGAGAGAGAATTTTTTAAACAATGATAAAGATATATTTGATATTATAAAGAATTATGAACACACATATATTTCTTAATGGATCCAGTTTTTACCCCTTTTATTACTATTCAACCTGCATATGATGCTGGCTTCATTTCCCTTCTAAAGTAGAAAGTTCTCTCCACTGATGGAAATTTTTAATGACTCCATTTAATCTACTGCCAAATCTGCAGATTTCTTATGGTTGCATCCAGTCTTCCACATTAGGCTCCTTATCTGTGATAGTAGAGAAAAAGAAATTACTTTGTAGAACTCGCCATCTGAATTTCTGCTTCCGAAGGGAGAAACAAAATAATTCACTTGGGGGCTTCCCTGGTGGCGCAGTGGTTGAGAGTCCGCCTGCCGATGCAGGGGACACGGGTTCGTGCCCCGGTCCGGGAAGATCCCACATGCCGTGGAGCGGATAGGCCCGTGAGCCATGGCAGCTGAGCCTGCGCGTCCGCTCCGCAACGGGAGAGGCCACAACAGTGAGAGGCCCGCGTACCGCAAAAAAAAAAAAAAAAAACAAACAAACAAACAAACAAACAAAAAATAATTCACTTGGGCATATACTCCTTGTTAAGAAAAATACCAAAGTGGACTTTTTTGCTCTGTGATGGTAAATCTTCAAAGCATTGTTCAGAAGACAGAAATGAGATAAAATGAAGTAAATTGCTTTGCATAACCTTAAGAAGATATTTTCGCTTATTCAGGCAAGTAGGAAGGATGAGGAGATTTTGGAGGTAGCAAGAGTAGGAGAATCCCAGCAAAATACCAAGAAGCTAGTTATTTTTCATGTAACAGGGTGTAGGAGAGCCCAGTGCATTCCTTCTATTAGAAATAGAACCACCTAAATTTTAGTTAGGCATCTGGCTGCCATAGTAATAGCTACATTTCCCAGCCTTCCTTGCAGCTAGATGTCACCAGGACACTAATGGGAGAACAATGAGGTTTTTTTTTTTTTTTTGCGATACGTGGACCTCTCACTGTTGTGGCCTCTCCCGTTGCGGAGCACAGGCTCCGGATGCGCAGGCTCAGCAGCCATGGCTCACGGGCCCAGCCGCTCCGCGGCATGTGGGATCTTCCCGGACCGGGGCACGAACCTGTGTCCCCAGCATCGACAGGCGGATTCTCAACCACTGCGCCACCAGGGAAGCCCAACAATGAGTTTTGACAAGAAGTATTCAGCTTATGGTTTGTCAGTGTAAAAAAGACACCCGCTTGCCCTGGGCTTTATCCTTCCCCCTCCTATGGATTGGAAAATCATAGGCACTAAAATCTACCCTTTGAACATAATAGCACTACCACACTAGTCCCGTTCTACTCATCTCTGTACTAGTATGTGGGATTGAAATAAAGTTCTGTTTTACTTGAGCCACTGAATTCCTGGTTCATTTTGTTTCAGTAAGCATTCACTATTACTAGCAAGGATTACTAATATCTAATTTTAAGAACTTTCTTATGCTTTTCCACAATATGTTCATCCTGTTACTGCAGTGCTTCAATAAAGGCTTTCTACATTTTCATTTTTATGTAAGTGATTGGCATGTGCCCCCACAAAAGGGCAATTGGGAAAAGAACTTGCAGAAATTAAAAAGTAAGAAGCAGAAAACTAGAGTCAGAAGTGAGCATGAGAAACATAAGTTCTCTTTGAATCCCTAGAGAAATACAGAGGAAAAATCAAGTTTTCTTTTACATTTGCACTAGCAGTTTTATTTAAATCCTAAAGACAAACTATTCTAACATGATGGAGGACCTGAGCTTCTCACACAAGTGGCTCTTGGGTTGCATTACTTTTCCCACCTCATCTCTTACTAGCTCTCATTAACCGACCCTTTGTTCTATTGAAAATATGTACAGTTCCCTGGCTTCAGAACAGATCATGTTCTTAATTAGACTATTTTATTCAAGCTTTCCCCTTTTATCATCACTTGTTTCTCTCTGCCTTTTATTAAAGTTCCTCTGTTTTAGCAATTTGTTATTTAGAAAGTTTGACGAGAAGTCTTATTTACGGATACCAAAATTATCCAGGATATTTAAAAGAAACTTAACAGTATCCTTTATCTCTTCTCTTATAGTATCTCTTATTTAGTCTTTGACTTCAGTCATGAAAAACTGAGGTGATGTTGCAAGTTCATAAATAACCAGAGATAACAGTTCTATAAAATTTCCCATATGTAAATTTAATAATCTTACATTTAAATGGTAATAGAAAATGAATGATTCAGATAATGGGTGATGTACCTTGACTCTATAGTCCAGAGAAGTTAATTACCTGTTATCAACTATTTGTTAGCATGTTATGAGTAAAATTAAAACTACAGTTCGCTACTTTTCATTATGTAATTCAACTCTCTTCCCTTATAATTTGTCCCTGAACCTACTTATAATTCACTTTACTTATGCTTTGATTTTTCTCTTTTTTCAGCAATATATGTAAAGAAAAATTTAGTTTAATTGTCCTCTTTGAATTTGCCTTCATCTCACCAAAATGTGATCAGTGAAATGATTCATTTATTTATTGACAATTTCATTTTTAATAAAAATTCTACTTATTCTCTAATAGATTCCAAATGAGGGGAGGACATTTGAGACACTAATCTATGTCTTATTCTCAAAAAAAAATTATAGTTTAGAAGATGGGGTAGCCATGTAAACAATGCATCATGATTAAGCAATATTTAAGTAGTATATATTTTAGCAGTAGAAACTTCATAAAAACTATGAGCAAATTTATTTAATTTTCTATTTACTTGCTCAAATCTATAATCGTCCTATTGGTAGGCAATACTATATCTTGGTGCCCCACTTGCACTTACTCTAATTCCTCTTGAATTTGGCTTACAGAGCCTAAAAATTAGGGACTCAGTTCAGCAAATATAACGAAGCAGAAGGTCAATTAGAGTCTAAATTGACCACCTCTGCCATTGATTCTTGCTGCCACAGCTATTGAAGTCCTCCACATAGAGATGGAAGATATTGTGTTAGTGTCATAGTGACTTCTCACTGGTTAACATTTTTAGCCAATGTTGCAGTGGTTCTTCATTGAGAATATAGCTCATCTTATTGTAACCTTCTGCCATGACCATGGTTGGTCTTCCAAAACTACAGTACAGATGTAGGAATTTTCATTTAGAGGTATCAGTTAGAAGGCTAGCTTGCCCCAAGAATATTGTTTCCGAATTGAATAATGTTCAACATCTGTAAATCCTGGTAGTCATGCCCTGCTGATCTCCCTGGCAATCCTCTTTCCTTGAAATCTGGATTAATGTTTCATCATCCAGGGAGGTTACCTTTAAATCTGTGATCCTACATTACTCTTCTGTTGGAAACTAACTTTAGAAAGTCTGAGGTGATTTTATCAATCTTCTAAAGGGGTTTCCTTTAAAAATTGTTAAGCTTCTGCTTTCCTAAAGTAAAGAAAAATTTAAAAATTCATTTTTAACATCTGATGGTGCATCCTACAACTACTGTTACAATTGTTATTGAAGAATTACAGGGACCAGCGGTGGCACAAAACAGTGACGATCACGTTTGCTTAGCAAGATGGTTTCAGAAAAGACTTCATAGAGAATCTAACACATGAACTAAGTATTAAAATATGAATATGGTTAGCCAGTTGGACAAGGTGATAAGTATATTTCAGTACAGGATCTGTGAGAATAGGCTCAGAGGAGAGACATACAATGGTACTTTCTGGAAATGTAGATAATTTGGTGCACCTGGTGCTTTAGTGTCCAGGGCTTTGCTGCTGGCGCAGTGGTTAAGAATCCACCTGCCAATAAAGGGCACGGGTTCGATCCCTCATCAGGGAAGATCCCACATGCCGCAGAGCAACTAAGCCCATGCGCCACAACTACTGAGCCTGTGCTCTAGAGCCCGCAAGCCACAACTACTGAGCCTGTGTGCCACAACTACTGAAGCCCGCACGCCTAGAGCCCATGCTCCGCAACAGGAGAAGCCACCTCAACGAGAAGCCTGTGCACCACAACAGAGTAGCCCCTGCTCGCCTCAACTAGAGAAAGCCCATGCACAGCAACAAAGACCCATCGCAGCCAAAAGTAAATAAATAAATAAAATTAGAGTCCAGATCAGTGTAAGACAGGTCATGGCAGTAGGCAAGGTTGAATTGTGGACACTGTGGAATCACTTGCTAAGTATTTTGGTCATAATCCTACAGTCAACATAATGGTAAGTGAATTTAAAAATTTTAATTAGATCTTTGATATGATTATATTTAAACTTGAATCATCACTCACCTAGTAACAGTGTGAATGATATGCTGGAGGGATTTGAGATTATTAAACTCTTCTAGATAAGAGAATTATTGCCTGAACTAAGGATAAGAGTTTCAATTATGTATGGAAGTTGCATTGACAAGTCTTGGTCATGGTCAAGGCCCTTAATCTACTTAAGCAAGGCAGGTTAGTATAATTTTACTGATTTTAGGCTTTTGTTCCTTAAGTAGACCAGATAATTTCTGTTTAAAATTTAATTCTATTTTTTTTTTCTATCTTTGCTGATAATTTGCTCTCAGGTCCAACCCTCACCCCTCTGTGTTTGCCCTGTTTTGTAGTATGCTGATCCTTGCAATCTACTTTTCTAGAACTTCCTTGTCAATAAGCTTCTATGCAGTCTCCACCAATAGGAGGCACTGGCAGGAAGAATAAAGAAGTTCGGACGTTTCTCCCCAACTTCTCTGCTTCAGGCAGCATGCCCTGCAGTGGCTGCATCTCCTCAGGTGTTTTGACTTGTGACAAAAAGCCCCTTTCTCTTAATCCTTCCTCCTAACCAAGCAGTCACCTCATAGTCCCAGATCCCAGGCTCTGTAATACCAGCTCTTCTTTGCATACCTCTAATCCCATAGAGTTGGATATGTCAGGCAGAGCCATTTTTTCTTAAATAAATATTTATTTATTTATTCATTTATTTTTGGCTGTGTTGGGTCTTCATTTCTGTGCGAGGGCTTTCTCTAGTTGCTGCAAGCGGGGGCCACTCTTCATCGCGGTGTGCGGGCCTCTCACTATCGCAGCCTCTCTTGTTGCAGAGCACAGGCTCCAGACACGAAGGCTCAGTAGTTGTGGCTCATGGGCCTAGTTGCTCCGCGGCATGTGGGATCTTCCCAGACCAGGGCTCGAACCCGTGTCCCCTGCATCGGCAGGCAGATTCTCAACCACTGCACCACCAGGGAAGCCCCAAGGCAGAGCCATTTTAATAATCTCTGGTTTGCCTCATACTATGCATTTTGGCCTTTCAGCTCATTCAAGATTTTAGCAACTACTTCTACAGATTAAGTACCCACTTTCAAACTCTGAAGCCTGAGCTCTGGTTTCCTCACTGAACACTGATTGAATTTTGTTAAATGTATTACCAGTATTCACTGACTGGAAGAGCTACCAGTACTCTCTCTGTAGAGAGGGTCATGATTGTACTGTATATGGTTTTACACTCTTCAAAGAAGTTCATATTCTTTTTGCCATGTTGTCCCTAGAACAGTCTGTGAGGAGTCTGGGATCCAGAGCTATGTGATGCCTTCCTTAAGTTTACAGTAAAAAATATTAACACCATAAGAACAACTACAGGAAAAAAAAGTTCCTGATTCAGCATCTGCAACTACACTGCAGTGCCTTTTCTTAGTGGATTAATGTCTTGGATTCCTTCTAACTGTGTTATGTATGTTACCTTGCAATTTTTTAGTGACACTTATCCTCTGAAGTCATACAACAAGCAAATTTTAAGTATTTTTTAAAATATTTTTTGGTTCACATTAATGGATGTCCCTGTTGAAAATTTTTACATTAGATTTAGTATTTTGCTATAAATCAGTTTAAGAGGATCAAAATATTTATTCTCAGAAGTTAGAATTTTGGAAAAAATTCTGGTAAAGTAGGGAAAATTTAAATCTTCAACTCAGGTTTAGTTTGTAAATAGTTGTGAGATAGGTGAGATGTCCATCCTCCTCTATCATCCACCATCACCACTACCACCATCACTATGTCTGTCCTGCTTCTCAGACCCTGAGAATCTTAGCACACCCAGAATATTTGTAATAGGATATAAGCTTGAACATAATTCTAAGGAACACTTCCTTAATCTGAGGATAAAACCTCTCTATGACTGCCCTAGAGCATCAGGTTGGGACAACCGAATACAGGAAGATAAAAAAATTTCCCTGGGGTCACCGCACAGTCTGAAGATTTTTGAACAAGTCAAGAAACAGCAGTTTCCTCTCCAAAGCTTCTCTGAGGAAGCTCCTGCTGCAGCTGCATTTGGCCTGAGGGCACTAGCACTCCCTGTTTATGGCCCTCTGTGCATCCTGATTTTCCCGAGGCTGACATTATTCTAATCCTCATGGCTTGAGATCTTGGAGTCATATTTAACTCCCCATCCTTCACTGTTGTCTGGTTCTAAACAAAGAGTAAGTCTACCTTATCTCTTCTAAATATTTCTGATATCTTCCCCCTTTTTTTCATTACCATTAATTTTTACATTAGTCTCCCATATCCCTCTGGGAATGTATTGTTCCCTGCTTCTTTTCTCTAACTGATTCAATTCATCCTAAAACTCTTTAATCAGACACTTCCTCTACAGGAATAGCTTCAATGTCTCCCCATTGCCTGTGGTATAAATTCCAGATTATGCCTTTGGAATGATTTCCATTGTAAGGTTACTCACAATTAGACTTATCCTGTTTTTGCCACATTATCTATACATACTATAGACTACTTTCCTTTAAAATCCCAATTCCAGAAAGATAATGTTTATTCAGTGACGCTTAAATGATGTGTATGTGCATATGTATGTAGTTACTTCAGCTAATTTTATTTTTACCCCATTTTCCAATATTTGAATGTCCTCTTCTTTCTAGCTCATTATTATATACCAGTCAAGTTTCAATGCAGATGCCAGTTTTAAAAAATTATTTCCTGATTATTCATCATTTAATTTACGATTCTTTATCCAACTCTTATGTTATCTCATTGTGTGTGTGTATGTATACAGAATATTTATGTCCTAAAGTTTCATCTCCTCATTGAAACTATAAGCGTACTAGAGATGGGAATTTTAAGAGCGTCTTTGTGTGCTAGCATCATTTAACCTGATGCTTTGAATTCCTTAATATAATAGGAATCAAGGAAAATTTATTTATTCCTCAGTAAGCTGCCCTGATTCTAACCCAAAGTAACCTAGACAAATGGACATGTGGCATTTCTTTCTTTCTTTTTTTTTAATGTTATTTCTATTGACAATGAAAGCAGATATTTTATTCAGTATCAGTATTTTTACATTCATTTACTGATTTCAATGTCCAAACCATCTTTGAACATTTTGAGAGTTCTTCAGTTCCCTCGAGTTTTGCCATTTTTTAAAAAAAAGCTATCAAATCTTCAGTGCATATACCCTTCAGCTGGAATGTACAAATGTTTGATTTTAACCTGCTTTTTGTCATTTCAAATCCCAGATTTTCATGCACAATTTAAATGCAGTAATATAAGTGAGTTATGATTTATTTATTGGGTAAACTACATAGCAAATTTATATCTTTCTAATAACAGATTGGTACTTAAAAGCACCAAAATCCCAGTAAATGCAAACAAAAACAACAGCAAAGATTTGTTTCGTACTATTTATTTTCAATGTGCTTTAATTGCACTGAAATTTTAATTGAGCTGTAATTGCATTTTATTGCATGCATTTGTATGAATTAAAAAATACTTAAAGCTGAAATGTGGTGGATGAAACAATTTCATGCATATAGTGAAACAGTTACCATAAAGAAAAGTTTTATCTCTTTTATAGTATCACTAACAGGCACTTTACAAGTTAAGCTTGCAGTCCAATCACATTTTATTCATATGTGCTTTTTGTCCTCTTTCTCACTGCCAGATACACTTATTTATCCTCACTTCTTCTCTGCTGTGTTCTGTGCCCTGGGAGTTTGAACCTCTGTAGATTTCCTTGTCTTCTGGTTTTATGTTGGATTCAGCCAATGGGAGGCACTTGAAGAAGAAGAAAGCTATGAGGAAAGACTGGTGTGGGTGTTTAATCACTGTTCTGACAGTGGTGGCTCCTGTTGGCTATCCATCTTCCACAGATCTAGCTCTGGCTAGGCTCTCATAAACACTGCACCTTCTCCTTGCCTCTTTCACTCAGGGTGATACTGGCTTCCTGTTGTTACTAATTCCTGGGTGTTTATCTCTCCTTGGTGTCCTCAACTTCACCTTCTCTGTGTAGAGTCCCTCCACTGAAACTCACATCACTTAAATACTTTGAAGACCATCTGTTTCTTGCTGGGACCTTAACTGCTATGTTATCCATACAAACATATAAATCAGTTTTTTGTGTGTCTTTAATATAAATGAGACATAAGTGGTGTTCAACTAGGAAAAAACTGTCTACTAAACACACCATGTGATATTAATTTCCAGACTAATTCATTAAGCACCAATTAAAGTGTAACTATACGTCATTTTGTAAAAGTGTTGGGTTCAAATTCTCATTTTTGTATAGGCCAGATTAAGGGTTCTCCTATTATTATAATTTATGTCAATGTGTGTTGATTGACATGGAAATTCTGTTTTCACCCTAAAACAGACTACATTCAGGTAAGAAAATGTGCTACCACTGAGGTATGGCTAATTGAATCTATATTTGATCTAGACTACCATGAAATCTCTTGACATATGATGTAGGATTCTCAGTTTAAATATTTTCATTTCCATGGCTATCTATTGCTAAGGTAACTACATTTTATACCTAAATCTTATTCTATACCTAGAATTTATCCAAGAGTATCATCTATTCCTCAGTTCTTTTTTTTCTTTTCAGAATCTCACCACAGTTTTTCAGCTTGTCAAGAGTATACTCAAAGACCAGATTTATTAAGGGCTTGCAATTATTCTTATTTATTCCCTCCATATTTATCTATTTATGTGGGCCATCAGCTACTCCGTAAGTTTTTAGCAGATGTAGCATTATTTTCCCAGGTTCAATATTTGCAAAGCAATAAGCAGTTTATTGGCCATTTCTAACACGAAAAAATTCCTGAAATTTTTATCCATTTTGTTGACAGTTAGCTGAGATCTGTTCAGTATGCAGACCCATCAGCATTGTCACAGCAGGTATGGGTAGCAACTGTTGAAGAGGGCCTGCCAAAGAAGGATATATTACAGTTTAAGAAATGAGGCTTAAAGTTGAGCCAGCAAATGTGCTTCATTTACTATTAGAGTAGTTCATTTATATTTTTGTCTGTACTTATAACCTGTAAACTATAATGATAATGACTGACGCTTTACTGAGGGCTTAATGTGCACCAGGTACTGTATTGCATGCTGTTTACATCACCCTGTTTAAACCCCCCAGCTATTTTATACTACATACTAATGAAATCCTCGATTACAGAAAAATAAGGAAAAGAGTAGAGTGGTTCAGTAACATGCCCCTAGTCACATAGCTGGTATATGGTGGAGAAATATCTCAAATTAAGTCTGTGTAACCCAGAACCTCATAGGCTCTCATAAGCACTTTCTGGGACCTTTGCATAATGCTGGTAAGTGAAATTGTAGCATAATCACATATGTATTAATTGTAGTAATTTGAAGCATATTTGACAAGAGTCAAGGTATTTAGGTAGGTATTAAATATATTAGAACTAAAATTTCTTTTTTAGTTCATGTCTGACAAATAGGAATAAAAGAAGAATAAGGGAAAACTCTAATTAAAAAATAATTAGTATTCTTTCTATTTGTGTCAGTGTTTCATTACTATTCAAATATTCTTTTTCAAATTGGAATATAGGTCATAGATAGCATTTTCCATTTCTATAGAAATGCAAGTTGCTGCCTCATTTTTTTTTCTCCTTTTTTTCCTCCTGTTTCATTTCTGGAATAAGGTCTTTTGCAATATCAAGATCATCTTATATTCATTAGAAAAAACATATGTGATATTGTAAATGTCATTTATGTCAGCAGCAAGTTATTTTTTTCTATTCGCACTTATGCAGGGCTTTAATTTATCATGTCATCTACCATCTGGTTTTCAGGAGAGATTTTTATTACATTTTAATAAAGAACATATTGAAGACAGCAATTTTTGTTGCTAAGTAAAGTATATAGGCATTCATGTTTTTCCCTGGTAACTTTTCATTGATAATCATTTGTCATTTAAAATACTGGTTACTCTATGTTTGCACGGAAAAACTCATGTGATAGCTGTGTGTTTAAAATCATATTATGTATATGATATTACATATGATACCTGTTAGTAAACGTATTTTTAAAATTTCAAAACCCTTTTATTTTTTTGTTTACAAATGTGTTTGTTTGGAGAGAAATAGAAGTGGTGAGTGTATCCTGGCATATGTGTCTTAAAGCTTTAACAAGTTTTTTCAAGTTCTTATTCAGCCAATACATAGTGTTCCTCAAAGAGAAGATCCTTTCCAAATCTATTACTTATTGTTCCCTTAATGAGAATAATCAATATTGACTCACTCCCAAAGAATCAGTATTAGATTATCCCTTTGACGCTGTAATTTCCTGTAAACAGTACCTCCATTGTGAATAATCTATGGATGGATTCATAAGTCTAAAGTAGGAATTTAGTCACCGAAGTCTAGCCATATTTTAATGCATCTTCCTCTATAAAATGTTACTGACTTATGAAAATGCATTGTTCCAGGGGGTTTCTACTTAGGAAAATATCATTGTAGTATTTTTGGAATATAGGGCAATGCCATCTTCTCTACAAAAATGAGATGTCTATTATCTCTCTGTTTTGTACTTCAGTTTCCTCTAATTCTGAGATCAAAACAATTATCTGATTAAAGGAAAAAACAAGCAAAGGAAATAGCAACATTCATAGACTGCCCAGGCTTGCTTGTTTGCTTGCTTGCTTGCTAGATTGATTGATTGATTCATTCATTCATTCCCTGGAAATTTTGACATATTTTCCTTACTTTTCTCATTTGCTTTCAGTTCTGGAATACCATGAGACAGTCAGATAGACATTGGGGAACTTTTGATCTCATTGTATTTAATTAGGGAAACCAACAGGATCTTTTATGTTTAGAGGCCAGCGATGTGTAAAAACCCATGTTTAATGTGAAGCCTGACAAATTGCGGTGAGTATTTTTGGACAGCAGACCTAGCGGGCCCTGTGTTGTCTGTGCACTGTCAGCTTTTGGCTCAAAGAGAGTGGATTAACATAAAAAGAGAATCCTCCATTCCTGGGGCATGCCCGGAAAGCGTGAATCTGCCTCTTTTGATTCTTTTTTTTCTGAGCTATGTCAGGTACAATATAAAACCATCTACAATTTATAGACTTCAGCTTTTTAAAAAAAATTGGCTTTAGATAGGTAGTGCCTTTCAGTTTTCCATGGGGTAAAATAATAATATCTATTCCCTCTGTATCATAGAATAGTCTTCCAAGGATTAATAAACTAATGAGTTTAAATCACTTTGTGTTTCTCAGTGATATTACCATGTATTATAATATATCAAACTTTAACATATATAACCTCCAGTGGGGAGACATAAAAACTCCTCTTTTTTAGGGAATTTTCAGTGCAAGTTATAGCTACAGAGTAATGAGTTTGATTTTTTTTTTTCCAGGTGAAGGGAAGTGTATGTTTGTGATATTTCCCTATATGGTACCTAAAAATTGAGGCAGGACTTCTAAGTTTCAGTTTCTCCTAATCACTGTGGAAAGATTCAGGATCTAAATACATATGATCCCTGAACCCTGAAGTCAGGTAGCTCTGCAGCTTCTTTCAACCTTAGATATTATGATCTTTGCCCTTACCAGGTGCCCTATTCCGAAGGTCCACTTCTGTGGGTGTGCCTCTCATCACACCCGGGGATGTTCTCCCACACCCCTGGGGGTATTGCTGGAGAATAAGTGTTATCTCCCCAAACACTGAGAGGACCTATAGACCTCAATCTCCTGGAACATCTGAAGACTCCCCCTTCCCTCTGCTTTAGGGGGATCATCCCATCATAGGTCACTCTTTCTGGAATAAATAATCCTCTAACAAACAAAGTGATTAAAGTTCAAATTACCTAAAATTTAAAAAAAGAAATCCATCTGCAGTAAAACCAGGAGCCCTGTCTCAGTCTCCATTCTGAGCAGCTTCCCTCTTATGCAGATAACTCTTCCAGCAGTCTGGCCTCCTGGATTCTTGGATGCCCGGCTACAACATTTATCTATGATTTACTTCAGTATCCTGTGCTTTGAATGCACATTATACTTGCAGGAATGAGGAGGAAAAGACTCTTAATCATTTGTCTACCACGTATTACCCCTTTGTATTTTCTTTTTCCTAGTTTTACAAACCTAACTGATGAGGGCCAAGATATGTGAAGACTCCTTCAGTTGGACTGCATTAGAATTTCATGATGTGTACAAATGCCCAAAGTTTCTTAGGAAATTCTAAACCTTTCTATGGCCACCCAACATTCTCATGCTCAGCACAAATTTGTTCATTACATTTAAAAAAATGACCTGCCACCCAAGAAGGCATTCCTTGACCTCACCTTACCCGTGCACTCATCCGATTCTTGCATACATCAATTTTTTAGCATATTTTCCTATTTTATTTTTTCCTCCTTTTTCCGTGTTATACCCCAATTTATTTTCTTTAATTTTATCCATGATACCCTTCCTGTTTTTCCCTCCTCTTGGCTTTCTCCATTCATTATTCTTGGCTTCTTTTATACTTTCAATCTTTTAAAAAATAGTTTATTTCCAGATTTTTGCCCAATTAGATATTATTTAGTTCTGTTAAATGTATATCTCTGAATGCTCAATACATGTAAATTAACTTGACATACACTGTAGGATATCTGAGCAGCACATATTAGTTTTAAAAAATCTTCCTTTGATCTGGCTTCCACACTAAAGAGACCTTACAGATTTCATTTTTTCCCTAC
>NW_006778096.1:512267-518983 GCF_000442215.2 Lipotes vexillifer | reverse complement strand
TTCCCTACATCTCCAAATATCTTCAAATTCTCACACTGTGTCCAGTTCTTCCTCCTAAAACTCTTTAACTCATTATTCTTTGGCTTTAGGCCCTACCTATCACCAAGAGAAACTATATTGAAGGTCAATAATGACCTCCTTCTTAAAAAACCTAACTTTTTAGATATCATTTTACTTTATATTTTGGATATCACTTTTGGATACCATTTTAAATTATATTTCTACTGCACATGACACTGTAGTACAAAGGTTATATTTAATACTCTTTTTTTTCTCTATTTCTGTGAAGGTACACATTCTTGAATCTGCTTTTCTTGCACTTACCACTCCTCAGGTTCTCTACAGTTTTCTTGTTTTCACAATTCCCTCTGATACATTTTCTCTAAGGCATCTATTTGTGCACTGATTCATTCCTAAGGGTTTTCTCTGGATTTTATCAACTTCCTCATGAGGCTTTAGATACAACCTTTATATATGTTTAGACGTCTTTCCAATTTGGATTATTTGCCTGTGTTCCTAATTTTCAGTATGACTGCCCATAGAGTACCTTCAATAGTCTGCTTTAATCTGCCCTGCCACTCAATATGCCCCAATCTGAGCTCATTATTTTCACAGAAATATTCCCCACTCATATTTACCATTTATGTTAATGATATCATTACAGCCTCTCTGGTGGAAATCATTTGTCCCCATGACAAACACCTTCTGTATGCAACAAAGATCTGATATGATTACACTTGAAATTATTTTATTTAAAAAGAAATGTAAACACCCCCTTTTTTTAACCAGATCAAAGTCATATAATTTTAGAGCTAAGGAACTTTAGAGATTATTAATTTCCTCATTGTTTAGATGAGTTTATATGAGAACCCTGAAGCTTTGCTGGGGGAAAAAATTGTCTCCAAGTTAGTTAATTGCTAAGCTAGTTTTAAACCAAGTTTCCCTTACTCCCACTCTGATGATTCTAATGTTCTTTCTACTGCCATAGTTTGTTAACTTGCTTCCTGTCTTCCTAAGGATCCTCTAATAGATCTTTTACTCCATCCCCGTTATTTGATTTATTAGACATTTATTTGATGCCTCTCAAATGTCATGCAATGAAGTATCCTTATTATATTACATATAAAATAATGCTATTATCTGTAGAAGAAAAATAATGACTCCTCAATTTTTAAAAATAAAATTCTAATTCCTTGGAAAGGTGCTCTATGACCTGGTCACAATCTTTTCCCGTTTCATTTCCTATTACTTTTCCCAGGTGCTCTACACTCCAGTTTCAAATAATCTGTTCTTTAGTGACACCATGAAATTTCACAACTCAATGTCTTTTCTTACACCTCTTGTTCCCTCAGGGTCAAATGCCTTTCTTCTGATCCTGCGAAACAGTTTCCCTTCTTTCTTCAAAGTGAAGTGTGGACACCATTATAGCAAGGTGGTTAAAACCTCATGCTTTGGAATCACACAGTTCTGGGTTTGAATTCTGACCCCGATACCAGCAATGTGACCTTAAATTAGTACCATAACAATGTTATGAGTGAGAGTTCAATTATTGGTAAATGGCCTTACTATTATTTACCTCACCAGAGTAGTATAAAGATTAGGCAAGATAAAGCATATAAAGATCTAGCATTGCTATTGCTATTAGGAGTAGAATTGGTAATATAGGAAGAATAAAGGAAAAAATAAAAGGAGGGTTAGTGGAGAAGGTGGTATTCTTAGTGTATTTAACCCATTACCCTCTTTAGAATTCATCTTTCCTTTTTTGTATTCCTAGTGCTTTTTATTTATCTTTTTAAAAAAATTTCCAGCCTTTATTGCAGTTCTTTTTAAAAAAAAATTTATTGAAGTATGGTTGATTTACAATGTTGTGTTAGTTTCTGCTGTACAGCAAAGTGATTCAGTTGTACATATACATATATCCACTCTTTTTTAGATTCTTTTCTCATATAGGTCATTACAGAGTATTGAGAAGAATTCCTTGTGCTATACAGTTATATCTCTTTTTTTCTGTAGCCTATTCAAGTATTTCTTACAGATTTTAACAGGGCATATGTGTCGCAACTGTTTTATCATCAGTAACTTAAATTCAAGGAGAGTATTTTATTCAAATTTGAATATTATTCAGTGTCTAGTATATCATCTTGTATAGAGTAGGCTCTTAGGAAATATTGCAATAATTAACACTAGGTGGCTCAGATAAAGCGTTATAGGAATTTATGGGCTGCCTTAGGAAGAGAAGGATCATACCACAGGATCCGTCTCTCAGATTACAAAGTCAGGATGCTTTCTATTCTACATCAAAGCCTCTGTTGCTAGATATTAGCGGAAACAAAGTCAAGCTGACCACGTAACAAGAAATGGATGGCACAGCCTCCTCTCTGTTATTGGTGGTTGTTAGGCAACACTTTTCTTAGATTTCTCAACTGAGTGAAGATAAAATTATTAACTTATACCAGTTAAATCCATAAAGACTAATGCTTTAAGCACAAATATGGACAACTAAAGCCCCCAAATGCACTAATTTGAGTAAATAAGCTTGCTTTTGCTGGAATTAACGATTGGTGGTAACTCTAGAGGCAGGTTGTGCTTACTTCATGCATTTATATCTGAATTTCAGGCACATGTAATATGCATTTTAATATATGAAAGTGGTATGTGGTCTTGACATTAATACCCTTGTGCTTTTATTTAATAAAATTGGTTCTTAGAAAATATCTTTGAGATATATCTTCAAAATTTATTACCCTTAAAGTGTGGATTGACTGATAATTATTAAAAAAAATATTGTGTGGGTTTTACCATCTACAATCTCTTCAGTTTTAGTATGTGCATCTTAAGGTTTCAAGTAGAAAAGGAGATTGTGTATTCAAGAAAAAATTCTCCTAAGTTAAAATCTTTTGAGTAGCAAATAGGAGATATTTGGGGGATGCCTTGATATTTTAAAATTATTTATATTTTGTCAATGGAGATGTTCGGCTTCATTGTAAAGCAGTCATATTTGGTTAGCAGAATTCATTTAACTTAACCTTTCTTACATAATTTGTTTATATGTGATTAGAGTACCTATTTTCTTCATCAAGTTAAGTTACCTCAGAAACATCCTTGTTGGTAAATTTATCTTCAACAAGATAACAATAGTGATCTTAGATTTTAATTTATTTATTACAGTTTGACGAGTATTTTCACATTTATTATATCATTCTAGCACTAAAACAGTACTGTGAATGAATCATCCCTTTAAATAAGTGGAGAACCCAAGGCCCCCAGTAGTTAAGTGATTTGACCAAAGATAAATAACTAGTAAGTAAGCTATATAACTAGCAAAGCTTAGATCTGAAGTATGATTTTATAACTTAAACTGTTTGTTCATTCAGCCTTTCATTTGTTCAGCAATTGTTTCTCTTTTTTTTTTTTATGATCCAAGAACTACTTTAAGCATTGGGATTATATAAAGGAAAAAACATAATGAGGTAGATACTCTCGTGGCATTCACATGCTACCAAGGGAGGAAAGATAATAAATACCTTCATATAGAAAATAGTTCCATAAGTATAATAAAACTGAGTAATGTGAGGGTGACATATGGAGAGTAGGGTTATTCTTGTATAAGAGAGTTCCAAAATACCTCTTTGATCTGAGAGACCATTAATGAAAAAAAAAAAAAAGCCATCTACACTAAGACCTAGAAGGAGGAAGAATTTATTTTATTTTTTCATAAGTATAAATGTTCTATATGCTAATTGCATATTTCTCTTGTTTTTTCTTTGGGTACAGTCTAATATGAAGGTAGATGTAGTATTCACACATACATGGTCTAGGAAATGAGCAAATATATGAGATATTTTCTCAATCATGTGGTACAATATGCTAACAGATTAGGGTTTAAAATTATTCTTTCAGAATCTCTGATAGAACTTTGCTGTATTTTAGAGATGCTAATAAAATTAAAATAAATTCGAATGAAACAATTTCAAAAATGCTTGGAATTAAAATTATTTGCCTTTCAATGTAGAATTATATGAGAATACATCCAAATAAGACTTTGGTGCTAATTTCCCCTAATATTCAACTAATATTAGAAAAGTTGTTAAATCACAGAATTATGGAACATAGTTTTAGAATCAATCTCAGAGGTCATCTAGTCCAAATCCCTGCAAGGTGAAGGTACATATTTATTTTAACAAATCCAATCAAGTTGCTTTCCAACAAAAGACTTTGATGATTTCTCATAATCCTTAGCATAAAGCTTGATGTCATTAATGTGGCTAATAAAGCCATGCATGGGAAGTGATTCTAAGTGACTCTCTCTTAACCCCATAGACAGGCCCCTTATATGATAACTAGGCTAGAAAGTTCTGTTTTCTAAGGCTACACGGATTGTCTGCTTTCTTTGCAATAATCACTAAACTTAAAATACACACACACACACACACACACACACACACACACACACACACACTTTTTAAGTTAGTGAGAAAACGATGGCTAAACTTTGAACAACAACAACAAAAAACCTTTTCTCTAAGTCTCAAATTCCTTATTTGAAAAATGAAGCTTCATTTATTTTTTCCTTTTTCCTTATTCAGGCAAATATTCTTTTCCTTTCATCTACTTTATGTTAAACATTATGAAATGATTACAGTACCACAGTGAACAACTTAGTTGGGATTTCTTCTCTCAAAAATCTTACATTCTATTTACACTCTCATTAGAGAGATAGATAATACCTATAGAAAAGAAAGAATGAATTAAACAAGTTGTTATTAAGGAAATAAATAGCTTTAGGAAATAGAGAAAAGCAGGCAGATGTTAAAGGCTGAGTTGAGGAGATGTTTAATTGATGTTAAGAGCCAGGGGAAGAATGTTACCAAGAAAAAGGAACAAGAGGAAAGTTCCCATGTGGCACAGAGCTTAGTGCTTTCTGAGAAGTAGTAGAAAGCCAGTGTGTTCGGAAGTTAGTGACAAAAGGCTATGTCATCAGTCATCAGATGAGGCTGGAGATGTTGGGAGAGCTCAGGTCAAGCATGAGGAGGTTTTAGGTTTAATTCTAAGGAAAAGCAAATCATCAGAGCTTCTTAGGCAAACGAGTTCCACTCCATTTATATTTTTAAAGTGATTACTCAGATTGTGAGTAATTGATTAGGAAGCAAGGAAGCAAGCAATGGAACTGGAAAGACCAGTTCAATGGTTATTGCATTGTTTCTGGGGATAGTGTGGAGGAAGGCGATGGCAGTTGACAGGAGATGTTGGTAGATTTGGGAAACATTTTGGAGGTAGAATCAACGGAAATTGATACATAATATAAAGAAAAGGAACTTAACAAATATGAATCCCCTCACTTCTGATTTTAATAAATAGATGATCATAATCATAAGATAATCATAAGAAAATACATTTACAGATTTTGGTAAACTTAAATTAAGGAAGGTCTTTTAAGCCTGATAAGAAGAGACAATAATTTTTTTTAAATGTAAGTACATAGCACAGTTTAAAAATTATATTTAAAATAACTTTTACATTCACTAATAGTGAAAGTTTATTAAATTAAAATCTACAAAATAGTAAATAAATAAGAATGTCAACACTTATGGAAAATAAAGTTTAGTGTGCACTTTGGAAAGAAATTTCACATTTGAAATAAGAGAAATAAGGCAACCCTCCAGTAAAGTAGTGAATGGTCATCATAGGCAATTATTTTTAAAAAAAGAAATATATGTGACAGATATATTCTGCCTCATTGGAGTTCAAGACAATGAAATTTTTACCAATAAAACTGTCATAACAGAATTTAAAAAAACATTTGAGGCAAGAGAATGTGGGAAACAGTTATTCTAATTTACTTCAGGAGGAAGAGTAAGTTTGATGTAACCATTTGCAGGAAAAAAATATCAATACATAGCAGCGGTGTTTAAAATAACTTCTTTTGACACAAAAATTTCTATACTAGGACATTAAAAATAAATAAGCACATATACAAATGTTACTTATGCAACTGTGATATTGTCTATAGTAAAACCTTAGAAAGAACTCACTGTTCAGGTGTAGAAAATTGGTCAAGTAAATTATTGTAAATGCATTTTTGGAGAGATGTCCACAGTATACTATTATATGAACATACACATTAAAAAATACTTTATACACACAATATTGTGTTTTATATGAAACATGAAATATAGATAAGGAGATGATGGATGAGATGGATTGATAAACAGATGATAAACAGATAGTGTTAAAAAACAAGACCATAGGGCCAAAACGTAGTCATTTATTTTAAGCTCCACATCACCAAACTGAGATTTAACTTAATTACAGCTTGGCTCTCCCAGAAATGGCATCTTAAACCAATCCATCAGGAGTCACCTGATCAGTACTAGTAAGGAAATCTGTCTGATATACCCCTGCCATCCTCTAAAGGAAAGTAACTTTGCAGTAACTAATCTGCTTTTTTTGCCTCGTGTAACTTCCTTTGTTCCTGCTCCCTTCTGGTATTGAAAGTCTTTCATTTTGTACGGCTTTTTGGAGCTCCTTTCTATCTGCTAGATTGGATGCTGCCAGATTCAAATCTATTTTTGCTCAGATAAATTCTTAATATTTTAATATGCCTCAGTTTATCTTTTAACAATAGACAGGTGATAGATGATAGATAGATAGATAGATAGATAGACCCATAGATAGATAGTAAGCAGATAGACAGAGAAGCAGAGCCCAGTGAGGGA
>NW_006778096.1:446364-512108 GCF_000442215.2 Lipotes vexillifer | reverse complement strand
GGAAAGAGAAGTGTAGACAATTCAAAGAGGTAATTTATTACAGAAGAGTATCTACAAGGTAGTAGAAGGATAGAAGAAAAGAAGGGAGAAAGCTGGAGTGGACCAGTGTAGGGTCTGAAAGGCAGACAGGAAGAAAGGATGACTCACAGTGATGAGAAAATGCCAGTGCTCCTGTGATGGGGTCTGCAGAGTTGCATCTATAGCTGTAACATTGGAGATGTTATTATGGGATGTTATGGATCCACTGAAGAGGTGATGTTTCAGCCAAAGCTAGAACCATCAGAAAGGCTAGATGCCAACTCCCTCCTTCTTTGACTCCCACGTTGTGGTGTCAGTAAACTCCGATACTGGAGGCAGTTGTCTCCTGTCAGAACCGGAAGAAAGTATCCCTTTTCTTCCTTTCACCCTTTGACCTACTGCCAGTGCTGCTTTTTTTTTTTTTTTGCGGTACGTGGGCCTCTCACTGTTGTGGCCTCTCCCGTCGCGGAGCACAGGCTCCGGACGCGCAGGCTGAGCGGCCATGGCTCACGGGACTAGCCGCTCCGCGGCATGTGGGATCCTCCCAGGCCGGGGCATGAACCTGTGTCCTCTGCATCGGCAGGCGGACTCTCAACCACTGCGCCACCAGGGAATCCCTGCCAGTGCTTCTTATTGTCAGGAGTTAGTAGGAAGCCACTGGCCAGGAATCAGAGTAGAGTATAAAGGGCAGATATGGTACTAAAGGACAACAGGTAAATAACAGACACATAGAAGGAAGGATATAAGGTGGGGAGGAGAGATGTAGGGAGAGAAGGCAGGAAGGCAGGAAAGAAGAAAGGTAGGAAATAAGGAAGAAAAAAAAGGAAGAAAAAATAAAGCTGTAAGACATATACATCAGGAGTATGAAGTGATTATCTTTGGAGCCTCATGAAAGGGTGTTTTTTAATATTTTTTCAATGACAACATATTTTTGTTTTATGAAGAAATATATGGAATTTAAAATAGATCACTAAGTTCTCTGTGAGGTGACATAGCTTGCAGTTCTGGCTTTGTTATATATATATATATATGTCTTTATCCATTCATTTATCTGATTTCATTAAATCATCTTTCTATGTTTTCTTACAGCTTACTGAGTTTCCTTAAAACAACTATTTTGAATTATTTAAGGAACAAATTGCAGATCTCCATTTCTTTGGGATCAGTTACTGAAAATTATTGTGTTCCTTTGATGGTGTCATGTTTCCTTGATTTTTCATGTTCCTTGAAATCTTTCATTGCTATCTTCATATTTGAATAAGCAGTCATCTCCTCCAGTCTTTACTGACTGGTTTGGGAGAGAAATACCTCAGTCAGCCCTAGTAGGGATCCTGAAGCATTCTCAGACCTTTTCTAGGGATAGCCCTGCTCCATACTTCTTGTTCCCTCTTGGGTGAAATTCTTAGAGGGATTGTATGCTGCTGTTCTCCCAGCTGCTCTCTGACCGACTCCCAGTCATGTAGCAGCACACCTCAGTATTCTGGACAGGGCAAGGACGCAGTGGGCCTCTTTAGCAGTATCTTCCACAATGGGAGAAGCCAGGGGCTCACTCACAGGCTCTCACTTTTTCCCTATGGGAGAAACCGCTGGCCATAAAGTCTGTCTTGTCACCGAGCTTCTCACCTTGGAGGAGGGTTGACATGGGTAAAGTGAAACTGTTCCTCTGACCCTCGATCTCAGATTTTTTTCCCAGTGTTGAGCTGGAACTCCTCTGCTGAACTCTCAGATTTCCACAAAGGCACTCCCATCCTGTGATTGTCTAAACTGGTGATTTTGTGGGGAAGACGGTAGAAAAACTCCTATTCTGCCATTCTGCTGATGTCACGCCTCGGTGCTATTTTGTTTTAGATTACATTTCCCAATATCTCTGAATTGTAGTTATAACTAAAGCTAACAAAATTTAAGTAGCAAAGCCCGCACACCACAACGAAGAGTAGCCCCCGCTCCATGCAACTAGAGAAAGCCTGCATGCAGCAATGAAGACCCAATGCAACCAAATAAATAAATAAAAACAAAATAAAATAAACACTTTAATTGTGAGTGACAGAAGCTCATTAGGGCTAGCTCAAGCAAATGAAGGGGAAATTAGTATTAAAGAATGACAGAAGTGTTTCATGAAGTCAAGAGCAGAAAGCTAGCCAAGCCCCAGGAGAGACTGGATATAGAAAATGGAAAAACATTAACTAGATTCCCTGTCTCTGTCTCTCTCTCTCCATTCATGGCATAAAACCTCCCCATGGCCCCCTAAAGTACCTGATACATTTCCCATCCCCCACAGGCACTATCACATAGTCTAAATTCCAAATACACAGTTTCCGCCCCAGTGCATCCCTAGTCTAATGAGCCACAGTTGGAGGTGGGGATGATGAGGAGAATCAGAAAGCACAACTTCCAGGGCCCACCTATAGTAGATGCCTCTTGCATGCCTACGGAAAACCCACTGCCCCTTCACTAATTGTCCATCCTCCATGGAGCATTCTGCCAAAAAGACAGAAGGCTTCTTTTTTTTTTTTTTTTTTTTTGGCAGCGTGAACAATTTAGGGGTCAAAAAGAAATGGAGAAATTGCCCATGGAAGAAAAGCACATTATGTTAGGAAACAGAGACAAATCAATGACTATATTTCTTTGACATATCATAATTGGAAAGAAATCCATGGGGGAGAATGGAGAAAAGTTGAAATTAATTGAAAAAACGTGTTTTCCTTTCTCATTTAATTACTTAAAGAAATTGATAATTCCAAAGTCACTTTTTAAAAAAAAATCCAATCTCTTGTTTGGTTATTGTGCTTTTAAAAATAGGACATATTATTCAAAATAATTTTATTTAGCTGAGTCTAGTTGTGTTAATCCTTATCAGTTTCAGTCCACTATTCATCACAAATGTGGTTAAGAAAACAAGACAGCATCTCTTTCCACACTGCTTCAATATCAACACCATTTTTAATTATAAAGGTACATTAGCTATTTCAAATTCTACTTATTTCTTAAGTTCTGTACATATAGCATTTCCTCAGCCTTTTTTATGGAGTAAACAATAATTATGTGGTTAATAAATAATGCCATAAATGAAATATGTTATCCTAATTTTACAGTAAAGAGATTGAGGTTTGCAGAGGTTAAATCACTTCCCCAGTTTAATTCAGTTGTGAAGTGAAGTTTAATTCAGTGGGCAAATGTTTGTAGGCAATTATTTCCCTTTCAAAGTTCAAACTTCCACATTTTTGTGGTAGCCATAGTGACACGTATACTTTATGTTAGATATTTAAGATACATTTTTACTTTTTTGTAATTCAACAGTTATACAGATTAGCAGACAGACTCTTGTGGTTTTGAAATCATATTAATAATACATAGAACTTGGGGACAGTATAGATGTTTATTGTCTATATTGCATGGCAGATAAAAGCAAGTATTAATTTTCGTTTAGTTGACATTATTACATTTATATAAAATATATGTGTTTATATATGGAGGTTAATATGTAATGAAATTTGGATTAAGAGAGTGGGTATGGGTGTATTTATTATTGTTGATTCTAGTTTTATTTTCTTTAATGTTAAAGATAGAATAACACAAGTGTAAGAACCATGCTAACTTTTATGTCTAAAAACAAAAAAATATAGTATTACATATTCAGCTTAGGGATAAAAAAAGAAAAAGAGAGGGAATGAGAGAGACAGAGACAGATTCAGATAATTTTATTTTTGTTCCAGCCAAAAAGGGGAAAAAAATCAATGTCCTAAGTTATTCCTTCTTTTTCCATTGCACTCACATATATATGGTAGTCTGGTAGATACTGCTGCATTTTATTGTGGCGTATGGCAGCGTGGAAGGGAATTTATTCTGTTTTTACATTGTCTGGTCATATTCAACTAAACTCAAGGCAAATCTCCTTTGAGCTATTTTGTTGCTTTGTTACTGCTTTCTGCCTGAAGTTTCCATGGCCCACTGCTTGATGGTCAAAGACAATAACTCTGATCTGGAGCCAGAAGACTTTCTTATTGCTCACATGGACCTCTGAACAGGAAGCATCTTTCTCTGTGTGGGTTCTTAGAAATCTAGTCCCACCAATTGCAACCTACTGACTATGTAGTGAATTTACACTGAACGCTGACATACTGGGAAATATAACTAGATCTCAGAGGCAATATCTGCAGACCTATTAGAGAAACACATGAGGTTGAAATTCAGTGTTCACACTCATCCACAGCTCTGGGCATTTATAAGACCCATAGCTCATAATGCTTAACAGTACAATCTTGAGAACTTAGTGTCAGTACTGATAGACAAGAGAGTCCATGTTGATAACAGCAGTGTGGAAATAGAGAATAAAATCTCTCGTTTATTCTCCCGTCTCATTTTGGATGATTACAATGGTTCTTTGGAGGCACATGATATCATATTTATGCATTCCCGAATGATTTTAAACTAAACTTTGACTTTTCTCTATATTTAGTGAGTGCATAGAAGAATAATTGAAAACGATGGTCTTTATTTTCATTGAGAAAAGTGCATACAGAATTATTTATTTTCCCATGAATGTGAAATTGTCTAATAAGCTCCAGCTATACATAGCATGGAACACACCTTTTCTTTATGTATGAGTCATTCTCTCTCTCAAGGAATAATTGGATTGGATTATTTAATTTCGTATTGGTTTAGTCCAGTACTAATAAGCTGAGAACATCTGACTTATTGAGAACCCCTATAATTATGTGTAAGCACAGGGATATTCTTTTAAGGAGTCTGCCGCTCAGCATAGACACATTCAGAAACTGGATATTAGGTACTTGATTTTTTTTTTTCGGTACGCGGGCCTCTCACTGTTGTGGCCTCTCCCGTTGCGGAGCACAGGCTCTGCACACGCAGGCCCAGCGGCCATGGCTCACGGGCCCAGCCGCTCCGCGGCATGTGGGATCTTCCCGGACCGGGGCACGAACCCGTATCCCCTGCATCGGCAGGCGGACTCTCAACCACTGCGCCACCAGGGAAGCCCTGGTACTCATTTTTAAGGCTAGCAATGAAGAAGTTTTAGACCATTATTCTATACCTACAGACCACTCTAGGATTATTTGATAATATTTATATATTAACCACATTGTTTTAGTTCTCTGTTTATGGGCTCTTGTCTCTTTGTTTTATATTTCTTAGTAGATCTCAACCCTACTTGTTTCCACAATGTATGTGGAAGATATTTACAGTAAGATGATACTTATTCTGACTCCTTTTATTTCTCTTAGGGCAGATGTGATAGGCCATTGGGAGGTCCACTCATGGCTCCATTACTGCATTTGAGGCTATTAATATGGACATGTCCTGCTGTGTTTTTTAATAGCAACTTTCACAGCAAGTCAACACGTTTGTGGACAAATGGACTCACAGAAACTTTGTAAATATTACTAATTAAGGGAAATTTGCTTTCAGATCTTGGTGTGACTTAAGATAAATAAGTGCCAGAAATTATTTTTTTTCCTATCATATTTTTAAGAAAGAAAGAAAGAAAGTAAGAAAGAAAAAGAAAAAGAAAAGGAAGGAGGGAAGGAAGGAAGCAAGGAAGGGAGGAAGGAAGGAAGGAAGAAAGAAAGATTAAATGTGGGGTGAGGATTAAGGGGCTGGTAGGACTATAAAATGGCAAATGATAAAGTTTACTGTTACACTGAATAGCATGAACTAAAGGAGCATATCAATTCAGTTGAGTTCAGTTAGTGTGTTTTGAAAGATTTAATATTTCAGGTCAATATATTGGACCATAAGATCTGAGTATCCATCTAAATGTTGTAAGGCAGCCAAAAGTTATATCAACTTTGGTGGTGTTATTTCATTGTTATATGAGCAGAACAATTACTGGGCTACAAAGGTAAATTACTAAGAATTCTTATGTTAAACACTTCTCTGTTTGGCCATGTGGCATGTACTTTTGATTTGTATGATATGGTTTCTTTTCTCAGGAATCCTACAAAGTGTTCCCAATTAGCTTGATAGAAAGTGATGCTAATCTACTCCAACAAGTCTCACCTAGTAGTGACTGGGATGACTTGGAGTCTTTATAGTGTTGACATGGACATCAATAAATCAGATATGACAAATTTTTGTCACATTCCCAAACAGATGTAATAAAATGGGGTCCGGCATTTATCATGTATCTAGTTGAATCACCATCTCACTAAAGTTTCCATATGCTCTGTTACTTAATTTATATATGATTGTGATTAAGTTTTATTAATTGACACAATGTCTCCCAAGTGCTGAGCATAATATCTGATGCATGAAAAAGAACAAATATTTATCTATGAATTTCTATTGGTCTTAGAATGTGTCATAAGTACAATCTGCAAGAGAAGAAATTGAAACTCAGAGAGTCTAAGTGACTTTTCCTAGGGTATAATGTGAATGCAACTATTTATGGTTATAATTTTAAATAAATGTACTAGATAATTCTCTCTAATTAGATAGTCACTTTTATGTGGTGTTCTTGTGAAATTGTGGGAAAAATATTATGTATTTTATTTTTAGAATGTGAAAAACTCCATTTTTTAATTTATTTTCCTTTTGTGGATAACATGATATTAGGATTCTTTTTTTATTTTTAATCTTTTTATGGAAAGATTCTCTAGTCCAGAGATTTATAATGAAGATGTATTTACATTATTGTGGCCATCTATCAAGCAGTGGTTCATGGGATGCTTATCAAGTAGTGCAAGCATGGTTAACATATAACTTGTTTTCTATCATGCAGCACATTGTCAGAATCATCTGGAAAAATAAATTCAGAGTCTAAAAATTTGGTTAGAAGAGAGAGCATTACAGTACATGACAGACTGGCACTTTGGTTCAAGCAGGAGATTGACCTATAGATTTTGCTCAAAACGTTAATGCACAATGCTGCAGGCAGAGAGAAGCATTACATTATCAAGATGGATAGGCAGGGAGCACTTATTTTCCTTGGTCCTACTTTCTTCAAGATAAATGAAGTAATGGAGAGACAAAAAGAACTGTGGGCCTTGAGCAGTTCCAGGAATTGAATTCATCAGCTTTGAGGTAACACAACATACGGGAAGACTTCTTAAACTCCTTTTTTCCCCTTTGTACCTGAAAATACAATCTATGCTAAATATATTATTATTGTTTTTCCTTACAGCATAAATAATTTATCTTTTTTTTTTAACATACTCATCTGTCCATCACTATTCAGTTAATATTTGGTCAGTTCTCCCTTCCAACATAACTAGCCAATAATCTTTAAAAGATTGTTTGACTATCAGGAAGAGTCAGTTCTTACTTGGGTACATATTCAGTGGTCAGTAAATTCTACCCAGATTTAGAGTTATTTTGAGGTTACCTCAGTAAATATAATTTTGACACATATATAACTATATTACCTAAGTTGTTGAATTAACCATATACACATGAATAACTTATGTCAAAGTGGTTAAATATAAATCACTATCTCCTAGAGACCAGATCTGTTGTTGTATTTCCTCAACACACACTTTGGTCTTTTCTGTCAGTTCTCCATTGTCACAACAATGTTGAATATCAAAGCATTCTGAACTGAGTGGCTTAAAAAAACTGATTGAAATTCTTGCTCATCAGTCTCTGGATAATCTGGACTTTTCTTCTGGTCTCATTTGGGCTCATTCATATATTAGCAGTCAGCTAGAGGTCAGGTAGGTGACTTTAGCAACCTGATTGGACTTTCTTACCTGGCCTGGGATAAGTTGAGTGTCAGCTGGTCATGTATTGCCTCAGCTTTGCTAGTTATTGTCTTTCATCATCCAGCAGACTAGCCCAGGTGTTTTCTCATGGTGAAAGCAAGAGTTCAAGAGAAAGAGAGTGGAAGTGTGCAAGGCTTCTTGAGGCCAATCTGAGGAACTGTCACACTGTCACTTCTGCCATGTTCTATTGGCCAAAACAATTTACAAAACATACCCAGATTCAAGGGAGCAGAAATAGACTCCACGTCTTGAAGGGAGAAGCAACTAAGTCACATTGAAAAAGCATAGATTCAGAGAGAAGTGGAGAATATGGGGAAATTTGTAATCAATCTGCCATATTGACACCTTTTCTCATTTGGCCATTTGACCATTTAAGAATGGTAAGAGTGGGCATATTTATCTTATTTCAGTTCTCCAAAGTAAAGATATTGACATTTCACCAACAGGAAAATTTTGATACAGCTTAAAAAAATAACCTTTATCACATTAAGAACATTTCTTTTTATTCCTAATTTGTGAAGGGTTTTTGTCATGAACATTTATGGAACTTACCAAATAGGTGATTTTTCCACATCTGTTTTATTTATGATATGGTTTTCCTTTCTTCTTTATGTTGAATTAATTACACTGTTAAAATAATTGAATATTAAATCACTTTCACCCTCTGCATTAATATTCTATTGCTACCACAGACTTAGCAGCTTAAACAATACAAATTATTACCTTGCACTTCTGTAGGTCAGAAGTCCATTACATGTCTCAGTATACTAAAATAAAGGTATTGGCAGGGTTGTATTTTATTCCGAATGCTTTAGGGGAAGGTTTGTTTCCTCCCCTGGAGAGGATAGGTTTCCTTGATAATTCAGATTGTTGGCAAAATTCAGTGCCTTGTGGTTATAGAACCTATTTTCCCATTTTCTTACAAATTATCTAGTGGTGGCTATTCCCAGCTTCTAGAGACCATGCACATTATTTAGCTCCTGGCTCCTTTTCTTCATTTTCAAGGCCATTAACCATAAGTCACGTTCTTTCACATCACATGTCTCTGACACAGCCAAGGATAGATAGTTCTCTGCTTTAAAGGATCTATGTGATTAGATTGGGTGACACCCAGATAATGAAGGAAAATTTCTTCACCTCAAAATCCCTAACCATAATCTTATCTACAAAGTCCTTTTTGCCATATTAAGGTAACATTATTCACAGAATCACAGTTTCTGTGATTATATCTCCTACTATTGACCCTGATCCTTTCACCTCCCTCTTATAAGGACCCTTGTGATTACATTGGTTCTACATGGGTAATCCAAACTAATCTCCTGAATCTACAAAATCTTTTGATTAATCACATCTGCAAAATCCTTTTTACCACATAAGGTAATACATTCACAGGTTCTAGGGATTAGGGTGTGAATATCTTTGGGAAGTCATTATTCTGTTTAATACATCTTCCTAGAACAAACTCATTTGTTCATAATGCATTAACTGTTTTGCTAAAATATTTTGTTTGGGACTTTGCCTCTGTGTTTTATGAGAGACATTGGTGTAAATTGTCTTTCTTGTAATGTCTTTTCCGTCTTGTTATCAACGTAAACTGATCTCATAAAAGAAATTGGTGGAAGTCTTTCTCTTTTTCTGTGCTCTGCAAGAGCTTTTTGTAAAATGTGTATAATTTTCTTTTCTAAATGTTTAGTAGAATTCAAACATTTCATAGTAATTCATATGATTGTTTTAAAGTGCGAATCTAACTTAATTGAAAAAATACCAACATTCATTTAAAAATATTTATTGTCAGTTTTAATAAATTGTGCTTTTCTGGGGACTTAATCTAAATATTTAAATTAGTTGAAATTTGATTTTTCAAACACTTCTCTTATTTTTATAGTTTTGGTAATATCTCCTTTATCATTCTTGATATTGGTTATTTGTGTCTTTTTCATCTTTAATTTTGTCCAATATCCAAATCATTTATTTTTATCATTTTGGAGAAGATTTTCTGATTTAAATCCTTTGAAATTCTTAAGACTTCCTTTGCAGCTAAACATATGATTAATTTTGCTAATTTCTCTATTCCCATTAAAAAATTATTTTGCTGTTTGGGGGTGTGGTACTCTATATATACCAATTAGTGCCAAGTTTTCTATTCATGCTGTTCACTTCTAACTACTTACTGACTTTTGGTATTCTTATCCTATCATTTACTGTAAAATATATGTTGAAACACTTCTTTCTGATTATGGATTTGTCTATTTAAACTTTTATTTCTGTTAATTTTCCCTTTATATAATTTGACATTACCTAAATTAAAATCATTTGATCTTCCTGGAGGATTTGTCACTTTTATCATTAGACATGTTCCTCTTTAACTCTAATTATGTTGCTCACCGCCCCCCTGCAACCATTTATATTTAGAAAATGTAAAAATCTAGGGAGCACTCATGTAAGCAACTAAAGCAGTTCAGTATTTTATTTCCTGTCCTAAACTCATGCTCATAGATTGATGCACTAAAACAGATTTTTAACTAATAACACTTTTGTACCATTTATTTTAATTACTAATCCATTTTCCTCTTTGTATCTCTTGCAGATATTTAGCTGTTGGAAACTAAAGAGACAACAATCTGATTTTCAGGTTAAGGTCATACAGGTGAAAAATAACATGAGACATATGGACATCCAAATTCTTTTGCATTGTTAAAAAAATCCATCATATTGCTGAAAATCACATAGATAGAGCATTAAGTCTCCCCTTAAATCTGATCCCTCCTGGTCCCTGATCTTATTTACATCCTCCATGCCACTAACACTTTTGTTCCCTTTCTTCCTTCCTTCCTTCCTTCTTTCCTTCCTTCCTTCCTTCCTTCCTTCCTGAGGCTAGAGTGTTAGGTAAATATAAGGGAAGGTTTGTTGTTGCTTGTATTTGAAACTGGGTGTGAGTGATAACTAGTAGGATTAAGAGTTGCTAAGTGCTAAATGATTGAGATATTTATACTTTGATAATTTCTATTAAAAGAAAGTTTGTTTTTTAGAGTAATGCTGGCTGAACTTGATTCTGCCTCTGAGATTTCAAATAAGACATTTCTCTTTTTACTTTTGACCCCCTTTCACCCATTTATCCTACCCACAAACTCTCACCTCTGACAGCTACCAATGTGTTCTCTGTATCTATGAACTTTTTTCTGTTTGTTTTAGATTCCACATATAAGAGAAATTATATCATATTTGTCTCACTCTGTGTGCCTTATTTCACTCAGCATAATGCCTTCAAAGTCCATCTATATTGTCACAAATGGCAAGATTTCATCCTTTTTTTTTATGGCTGAAAAATAGTCCATTGTGTGTGTGATATATGTGTGTGTGTGTGTGTGTGTGTGTGTGTGTGTATTTCCATATCGTGTCTATTATAAATAATGAACGTGGGATGGGAGTCCTTATATTTTTTTGAGTGAAAGTTTTCATTTTCTTTAAATAAGTAACCAGAAGTGGAAAGCTAGATCACATGGTAGTTCTATTCTTATTTTTTTGAGAAAACTTCACAATATTTTCCATTGTGGCTGCACCAATTTACATTCCCACCAGCTGCGTACAAGTGTTCCCTTTTCTCCACATTCTCGCTAACACTTATTATCTCTTGTCTTTTTGATAACAGCCATTCTTATAGGTATGAGGTAATATCTCATTGTGGTTTTGATTTGCATTTCCCTGATGATTAATGGTGTTGAGGATCTTTTCATGTACCTGTTGGCCATTTGTATGTGTTTGGAAAAATGTTTATTCAGATTTTCTGCCCATTTTTATTTACTTTTTGTTTTATTGCTAGGGTTGTATGGGTTCTTTATATATTTTGGATATTAGCTTCTTATAAGATATATGATTTGAAAATATTTTCTCCCATTCAATTGGTTGCCTTTTCATTTTGTTGATGGTTTCCTTTGCTATACAGAGGCATTTTAGTATGATGTGGTCCCACTTATTTATTTTTGCTTTTGTTGCTTTTGCTTTTGGTGTCAGATTAAAAAAATCATCCCCAAGACCTATGTACAGGAGATTACCACCTATGTTTTCTTCTAGGAGTTTTATGGTTTCAGGTTTTAATTTCAAGTCTTTAATTCATTTTGAGTTAATTTTAGTGTATGGTGTAAGACAGGGGTGCAGTTTCACTCCCTTGCATATGGCCGTCCAGTTTTCTTAACACCATTTATGGAAGAGATTCTCCTTTCCCTGTTGTATATTCTTGTCACCTTTGTCATAAATTAATTCATCGTATATGTGAGTTTATTTCTGGGCTGTCTATTCTGTTCCATTGAACTATATGTTTTTATGTCAATACCATATTGTTTCAATTACTATAGCTTTGTAGTCTAGTTTGAAATCAGAGTGCATGATACCTCCAGCTTTGCAGGTAATCTTCATTCTCAAGATTGCTTTGGCTATTCAGAGTTTTTTATGCTTTCATATAAATTTTAACATTATTTGTTCTATTTCTTTGCAAAATCTCACTGGAATTTTGAGAATAATGCTTCTTAATGCCTAATATTTTGTCTGATATTACTATAGGTAATGTAGGTTGAATGTCCAGTTTTAAGTGAAGAGGTTTTCAATAGAAACTTGAATATGTATGTAATGGAAATAATAAAAAATGGTTACTTTCTGCAGATAGCCTCTTCAGAACAAATTTACTTTACTTGCTGTGTATAATACCTAGTCTATGAGCAGATTCTTAGATATTATTCTGCAGAATAGGAAAAAACAGAAAATGAGCTACTGTTCAAGTGAGGACAAATCGCATGATCTCAGAGAGTTAGTCGGACAGGGAAAAGGGAAACTGAGGAAAATATTGCTAACATCATTTGTTTTTGTCTAAGAAATTTTTAGGTGAACATAATATGGTTTAACTACACGTGTTTTTTTCTTTTCTCTGCTATATCCTACTTTAAGCACTAGAACATATTTTGGCTTATTATAAAAGGTTTTTATACTCATATACTATTACTTTAAAAAAGGAAACACTCAAATGTATAAACTTACTAGAATCTAGTTTCATGAAAACACATCAAAATCTGTTTCACTATTAATCTCAATCTCCCTTGCCTGATGCCAATGGCAAGAGCTAAAAAAAATAAAAATAAAACTACTGACATGAAACTGGTGAAAGAAAAAGGACCTCTTATGTTGTTATTCATGCTTTTTAGATAGTGATAGGTCAGGCATATGAAAGAAAAGGATGAAAAGTAATTATTAAGGTAGATATTTCATCATATCAGTTACTTATTTTTATAAGTAATGGAGCAAAATATAAAATTAATGTGAGCTTCAAATGCTCTTTTAACAAAATTATAAGTAATATCTACTGAAGATTGTTATTTGGCATATGTCTTATATTACGTCATAGGGTTGATAGCTCATAAGTTTTTGGAACATTATATTCCTATAACATGGAAAATATTTTATGTCTATTTTAAAAATACTTTGTCCCTTTGACAGTTACCCATATTCCAAACTGAGGCAGAGGTTTGAACTAAAGTTTTGACTCAGAATGATAAATATATTCACAGTTTACATGTTTTATTGATCTTTAGGAGCAACAGATAAACATTTTAAAACTGGCAAAATGAGAAAGTTTAAATGGACACCAAAATTTCTGTTTCAATCTATTGCTATCCTCATTCTCCTATAATTCGTTTTTTTTAAATTTTAATTTAATTTTATTTTTTGTTTCTGCTTTATAACAAAGTGAATCAGTTATACATATGTTCCCATATCTCTTCCCTCTTGCGTCTCCCTCCCTCCCACCCTCCCTATCCCACCCCTCCAGGCGGTCACAAAGCACCGAGCTGATCTCCCTGTGCTATACGGCTGCTTCCCACTAGCTATCTACCTTACGTTTGGTAGTGTATATATGTCCATGCCTCTGTCTCACTTTGTCACAGCTTACCCTTCCCCCTCCCCATATCCTCAAGTCCATTCTCTAGTAGGTCTGTGTCTTTATTCCTGTCTTACCCCTAGGTTCTTCATGACATTTTTTTTTCTTAAATTCCATATATATGTGTTAGCATACGGTATTTGTCTTTCTCTTTCTGACTTACTTCACTCTGTATGACAGACTCTAGGTCTATCCACCTCATGACAGACAACTCAGTTTTGTTCCTTTTAAGCTGAGTAATATTCCATTGTATATATGTGCCACATCTTCTTTATCCATTCATCCGATGATGGACACTTAGGTTGTTTCCATCTCCGGGCTATTGTAAATAGAGCTGCAATGAACATTGTGGTACATGACTCTTTTTGAATTATGGTTTTCTCAGGGTATATGCCCAGTAGTGGGATTGCTGGGTCTTATGGTAGTTCTATTTGTAGTTTTTAAAGGAACCTCCATACTGTTCTCCATAGTGGCTGTACCAATTCACATTCCCACCAGCAGTGCAAGAGGGTTCCCTTTTCTCCACACCCTCTCCAGCATTTATTGTTTCTAGATTTTTTGATCATGGCCATTCTGACTGGTGTGAGATGATATCTCATTGAAGTTTTGATTTGCATTTCTCTAATGATTAGTGATGTTGAGCATTCTTTCATGTGTTTGTTGGCAGTCTGTATATCTTCTTTGGAGAAATGTCTATTTAGGTCTTCTGCCCATTTTAATTTGATTGACAAATCCATAATTGAAAAGGAATATACATATTTAATTTTAAACCCTATTATTTTAAGTGAAAAACAATATTTGCAAAAAAAGTCTTTATCCTGTAGACATAAAGAATTTTTTTTCCAAGAAGACATGACAACCAGGAAACAAAAATATGTAATAACTCTGAAATCTTTTACGTTTCAATATTCAAGCTCAAAGAGTTTCTTCTTTCTCCACTATAAATAAAACAGACAGTTAATAAAACAGACATTCACTGACAATATAGTAATTTCATATCTGTTTTTCCTCTCTGCAACTGGGAGGTGGTATTTAGGTAGAAGAAACAATTTCTTCACCTGACAAGACATAAGCACTTATTAGCTTTGTTCCATGTCTTTTACTGAGATCTACTTAGAAAGATACTTTACTGTGTGAGCTGTTAAATTCCATGTGGCTGACTAAGTAACAGAAAAGACAGAACCTGAGGGCCACAGAGGTTTGCAGTTGTCAGCATGATAAGCTAGTGCTTTATCATCAGAAACTAAAGAGTACTTAAATGATACTAGCTGCAATTGTGGTCATAATTTATTGGCCTCAAGTGACTCTGGGTGTATGTGCCCCTACCTTCCTAATCTCAGTTTCTGTTTTGCCAGAGTCTGCGTTATAAAACTTCGGTGATCCTCCTGCATGTAGCCTTTATTCTCTAGCATCAGAAGAATAAAAAGAATGCATGGCTTGAAATATAAGAAAAACAAATACAGGGGAAAAAAGTTAAAAAGTTAGTACAAATAATATGCTACTAAAAAGGCTGTGGACAGATGATAATCCCAATGGAAAATTGGAAGTTAGTAGGCCTGAAGCACGATTATAGAGCTGATGCTCTCAAATAAGAATTCACTTTTGGCTTGCAACATGAATGAGTTAAAAGGGGTCATCTGAAAATGTTTTATTTATTTATAAAGTGCATTCTCTAAAAGGAATTGATTTTGAAAACCATATCTACTAGGTCAGGAAAAGTTTAATAGATTTAAATTGTTTAAAAACAAGTTTTTTAAAAAATATTTTTTAACCTCCTAAGACAACAGCAATTTGAAAGAACTGATTTTTGACAGTGAGCCAAGTCCTTTTGGCCCCTGTCCTAAAGCTGCCAGTGTAGAAGGAAACTTCTGAAAAACAAAAAGGAAGGAAACAGACAGAAAAATATTTCTTCTATGGCCAGTCTTCCTATGATCGCTCTGCTCCACTGTATTTGTTCCTATCCAAAACTCAATGAGGAAACCTAAAGTATTGACTTTTTCCTCTTCCTTTTAAATTTATGCCATAAGAAAGAAAAGAAAGGTAAGTATGTGAAGAGATGGATTAATGTTAACTTGACCATAGTAATAATGTATGTATCTGTATATCAAAACATCATATTTTATACCTAAATATATATAATTTTATTTTAAAAAAAACAAAACATGAAAACAACCCAAATGACCATCAATGGATGGATAGATACACAAACTGTGATGCATTCATACAATGGAGTATTATTCAGTTATAAAAGGAATGAGGCATTGATACATGCTTCAATATGGATAAACCTCAAAAACATCGGGCTAAATGAAAGAAGCCCAACAAAGAAGCCCACATATTGTATGATTCCACTTGTGTGAAAAATACAGATGAGCTAAATGAACAGAGACAGGCAGCAGTTTAGTGGTTGTCAGGATCTGGGGGAGTGGGGAAAGGGGAGTGACTGCATAAGGGGTACAGAGTTTCTATTTGGGGTGGTGGAAGTGTTCTGGCACTAGATAGCGGTGGTGGGTAAAACAGTGAATGACTGCTAATGAATTGTAAAATTAAATTTTTAACTTAAAAAGATGCCACAGACCACGTGCTGATGCAGGGGACACGGGTTTGTGCCCCGGTCCGGGAAGATCCCACATGCCGTGGAGCGGCTGGGCCCGTGAGCCATGGCCGCTGAGCCTGCATATCCGGAGCCTGTGCTCCGCAATGGGAGAGGCCAAGACAGTGAGAGGCCCCCATACCAAAAAAAAAAAAAAAAAAAAAAAAAAAAAAAAAGATGCCACAGAATACAATGATCAAGAAGATAAAACTGGGGTTGATAATTTCTTTGAGAACGTGGTTAAAATATGGAGTTAACTGCAGGGCATAAGTGAATGTGCTGTGTAAGAAATAGTCATGATCGCTCCCAGGTATGACACACTCCCTGATAGAGCTTCTTATTCTAAGACACAGAAACAAAGGGTCTGAAGTCACAGGTCAGGTTCTCCTAGGGATAGATATAAGATGGAGACTTACAGACAAGTGGAGTTATTAGAGGCATGCTTACAAAAACAATACCTGTAATGGAGTGAGGGAAGCTGGACTGACCAGAGGAAGAAGGAAGAAGCAAGACAGACTTTGGCTGAGGTGGCTTTCCAAGAAGTCCCAACTTGAGGCAAAGGGATCAGGCCTTTCTTCTATTGTTTCTGCTAGTCATTGGAAGTGAGATATTCCCAAGGAGAAACTGAGGCAGCTCCCTTTGAAAGATGCCTATTTCTGGGGAATATCTGGGCTGTGAGCCATTAATTAGCAGCAGTCTCACTTCTGATTATTTTTCCTTGATTTGTTTGTTGTACAGATTGAGCTAGAATACCCTTATTAGGTTCCCATCTAAATTCTCCCTAGAGTTTCATGCTCTATTAAGCCTCTTCATAGCTCTCTGCTGATCAGACCTCACTAGCTTCCACTCCAAGTTTGCCTTTCATTATCATAATTCCACATAGGTTTTTTATTATCAATGAGATCTGCACCTAGCTTCTATTATTTGGGACTCCATCATCACTAGTGCTAACAGAGAGCCCAGTTCCATAATAGCATCACTCACCAAAACCCTGGCCAGCAAAACAATCTAGCTACCACTGAGCTTCTCAGCTATGATTGGTGTGCATCTCTCCAGCCCATTCTTTTTTCTTATTGAACTGTAGTTGACTTAGAATATTGGGTTGGTTTGGGGTATGAAGCAAAGTGATTCAGCTATATATATATTTTTTTCAGATTATTTTCCATTATAGGTTATTACAAGATATTGAATATAGTTCCCTGTGCTATACAGTACATACATATTGCCTATCTATTTTATGTATACTAGTTTGTACCTGTTAATCCCATACTCCTAATTTACCCCTCCCTCCCCTCTCCCTTTCCCCTTTGGTAAACATAATTTTATTTTCTATGTTTGTGAGTCTGTTTCTGTTTTATAAATAAGTTCATTTGTATCATTTTTTAGATTCCACATATAAGTGAAATCATATGTATTTGTCTTCCTCTGTCTGACTTACTCCACTTAGTATGATAATCTCTAGGCCCATCCATGTTGCTGCAACTGGCAATATTTCATTCTTTTTTTTTTAACATCTTTATTGGACTTATTATAATTGCTTTACAATGGTGTGTTAGTTTCTGCTTTATAACAAAGTGAATCAGCTATACATATACATATATCCCCACATCTCTTCCCTCTTGCATCTCCCTACCTACCACCCTCCTTATCCCACCTCTCTAGGTGGTCACAAAGCACCAAGCTGACCTCCCTGTGCTATGTGGCTGCTTCCCACTAGCTATCTGTTTTACATTTGGTAGTGTATATACGTCCATGCCACTCTCTCACTTTGTCACAGCTTACCCTTTTCCCTCCCCATGTCCTCAAGTCATTCTCTAGTAGGTCTGCATCTTTATTCCCGTCTTGCCCCTAGGTTCTTCTGCCCATTTTCTTGTCTTTTTTTTTTAGATTCCATATATATGTGTTAGCATATGGTATTTGTTTTTCTCTTTCTGTGTTACTTCACTCTGTATGACATACTCTAGGTCCATCCACCTCAATACAAATAACTCAATTTTGTTTCTTTTCATGGCTGAGTACTATTCCGTCGTATATATGTGCCACATCTTCTTTATCCATTCATCTGTCGATGGACACTTAGGTTGCTTCCATGTCCTGGCTATTGTAAATAGAGCTGCAGTGAACATTGTGGTACATGACTCTTTTTGAACTATGGTTTTCTCAGGGTATATGCCCAGTAGTGAGATTGCTGGGTTGTATGGTAGTTCTATTTTTAGCTTTTTAAGGAACCTCCATACTGTTCTCCATAGTGGCTGTATCAGATTACACCAATTACACCAACAGTGCAAGAGTGTTCCCTTTTTTCCTCACCCTCTCCAGCATTTACTGTTTGTAGATTTTTTAATGATGGCCATTCTGACCGGTGTGAGATGATACCTCATTGTAGTTTTGATTTGCATTTCTCTAATGATTAATGATGTTGAACATCCTTTCATGTGTTAGTTGGCAATCTGTATATCTTCTTTGGAGAAATGTCTATTTAGGTCTTCTGCCCATTTTTGGATTGGGCTGTATGTTTTATTGATATTGAGCTGCATGAACTACTTATAATTTGGAGATTAATCCTTTGTCCGTTGCTTCATTTGCAAATGTTTTCTCCCATTCTGAGGGTTGTCTTTTTGTCTTTTTTATGGTTTCCTTTGATGTGCAAAAGTTTTTAAGTTTCGTTAGGTCCCATTTGTTTATATTTGTTTTTATTTCCATTTCTCTAGGAGGTGGGTCAAAAAGGATCTTGCTGTGATTTATGTCATAGAGTGTTCTGCCTATGTTTTCCTCTTAGAGTTTCATAGTGTCTGGCCTTACATTTAGGTCTTTAATCCATTTTGAGTTTATTTTTGTGTGTGGTGTTAGGGAGTGTTGTAATTTCATTCTTTTACATGTAGCTGTCCAGTTTCCCCAGCACCACTTATTGAAGAGGCTGTCTTTTCTCCACTGTACATTCTTGCCTCCTTTATCAAATATAAGGTGACCATATGTGCTTGGGTTTGTCTCTGGGCTTTCTATCCTGTTCCGTTGATCTATATTTCTGTTTCTGTGCCAGTACCATACTGTCTTGATTACTGTAGCTTTGTAGTATAGTCTGAAGTCAGGGAGCCTGATTCCACCAGCTCCGTTTTTAGTTCTCAAGATTGCTTTGGCTATCCAGGGTCTTTTGTGTTTCCATATGAATTGTGAAATTTTTTGTTCTAGTTCTGTGAAAAGTACCAGTGGTAGTTTGATAAGGATTGCATTGAATGTGTAGATTGCTTTGGGTAGTAGAGTCATTTTCACAATGTTGATTCTTATAATCCAAGAACATGGTATATCTCTCCATCTATTTGTATCATCTTTAATTACTTTCATCAGTGTCTTATAATTTTCTGCATACAGGTCTTTTGTCTCCTTAGGTAGGTTTTTTCCTAGGTATTATGTTCTTTTTGTTGAAATGGTAAATGGGAGTGTTTTCTTAATTTCACTTTCAGATTTTTCATCATTAGTGTATAGGAATGCTGGAGATTTCTGTGCATTAATTTTGTATCTTTCTCCTTTACCAAATTCATTGATTAGGTCTAGTAGTTTTCTGGTAGCATCTTTAGGATTCTCTATGTATAGTGTCATGTCATCTGCAAACAGTGACAGCTTTACTTCTTTTCCGATTTGGATTCCTTTCATTTCTTTTTCTTCTCTGATTGCTGTGGCTAAAACTACCAAAACTATGTTGAATAATAGTGGTGAGAGTGCGCAGCCTTGTCTTGTTCTTGATCTTGGTGGAAATAGTTTCAGTTTTTCATCATTGAGAACGATGTTGGCTGTGGGTGTCATATATGGCTTTTATTATGCTGAGATATGTTCCCTCTGTGCCTACTTTCTGCAGGGTTTTTATCTTAAATGGGTGTTGAATTTTGTTGAAAGCTTTTTCTGCATCTATTGAGATGATCATGTGGTTTTTATTCTTCAATTTGTTAATATGGTGTATCACATTGATTGATTTGCATATATTGAATATCTTTGCATGCCTTGGAGAAACCCCACTTGATCATGATGTATGATCCTTTTAATGTGCTGTTGGATTCTGTTTGCTAGTATTTTGTTGAGGACTTTTGCGTTTATGTTCATCAGTGATATTGGCCTGTAGTTTTCTTTCTTTGTGAAATCTTTGTCTGGTTTTGGTATCAGGGAGATGGTGGCCTCGTAGAATGAGTTTGTGAGTGTTCCTCCCTCTGCTATAGTTTGGAAGAGTTTGAGACAGTTAGGTGTTAGCTCTTCTCTAAATGTTTGGTACAATTGGTCTGTGAAGCCGTCTCATTCTGAGCTTTTGTTAGTTGGAAGATTTTTAATCACAGTGTTAATTTCAGTGCTTGTGATTGGTCTGTTCATATTTTCTATTTCTTCCTGGTTCAGTCTTGGAAGGTTGTGCATTTCTAAGAATTTGTCCGTTTCTTCCAGATTGTCTATTTTGTTGGCATATAGTTGCTTGTAGTAATCTCTCATGGTCCTTTGTATTTCTGCAGTGTCAGTTGTTACTTCTCCTTTTTCATTTCTAATTCGATTGATCTGAGTCTTCTCCCTTTTCTTCTTGATGAGTCTGGCTAATGGTTTATCAATTTGTTTATCTTCTCAAAGAACCAGCTTTTAGTTTTATTGATCTTTGCTCTCATTTCCTTTATTTCTTTTTCATTTATTTCTGATCTGATCTTTATGATTTCTTTCCTTCTGCTAACTTTGTGGGGTTTTTTCTTCTTCTTTCTCTAATTGCTTTAGGTGTTAGGTTAGGTTGTTTATTTGAGATGTTTCTTGTTTCTTAATGTAGGATTGTATTGCTATAAACTTCCCTGTTAGAACTGCTTTTGCTGATCCCATAGGTTTTGGGTTGTCGTGTTTTCATTGTCATTTGTTTCTAGGTATTTTTTGATTTCCTCTTTGATTTCTTCAATCATCTCTTGGTTATTAAGTAGTATATTGTTTAGCCTCCATGTGTTTTTATTTTTTACAGTTTTTTTCCTATAATTGATATCTAGTCTCATAGCTTTGTGGTCACTAAAGATACTTGATATGATTTCAATTTTCTTAAATTTACCAAGGCCTGATTTGTGACCCAAGATATGATTTATCCTGGAGAATGTTCCATGAGCACTTGAGAAGGAAGTATATTCTGTTTTCTTTGGATGGAATGTCCTATAAATATCAATTAAGTCCACCCTGTTTAATGTATCATTTAAAGCTTGTGTTTCCTTATTTACTTTCATGTCCATGCGTGAAAGTGGGGTGTTAAAGTCCCCTACTATTATTGTGTTACTGTCGATTTCCCCTTTCATGGCTGTTAGTATTTGTCTTATGTATTGAGGTGCTCCTATGTTGGGTGCATAAATATTTACAATTTTTATATCTTCTTTTTGTATTGATCCCTTGATCATTATGTAGTGTCTTTCTTTGTCTGTTGTAATAGTCTTTTAAGACTGTTTTAAAGTCTGTTTTGTCTGATAAGAGAATTGCTACTCCAGCTTTCTTTTTTTTTTTTTTTTTTTTCTGGGCCTCTCACTGTTGTGGCCTCTCCCATTGCGGAGCACAGGCTCCGGACGCACAGGCTCAGAGGCCATGGCTCACGGGCCCAGCCGCTCCGCGGCATGTGGGATCTTCCCAGACCCGGGCACGAACCCGTATCCCCTGCATCGGCAGGCGGACTCTCAACCACTGCGCCACCTGGGAAGCCCTCCAGCTTTCTTTTGATTTCCATTTTCATGGAATATCTTTTTCCATTCCCTCACTTTCAGTCTGTATGTGTCCCTAGGTCTGAAGTGGGTCTCTTGTAGACAGCATGTATACTGGTCTCGTTTTTGTATCCATTCAGCCAGTCTATGTCTTTTGGTGGAGCATTTAATCCATTTACATAGAGGTAGTTATCCATATGTATGTTCCTATTACCATTTTCTTAATTGTTTTGGGTTTGTTATTGTAAGTGTTTTCCTTCTCTTCTGTTTCCTGCCTAGAGAAGTTCCTTTAGCATTTGTTGTAAAGCTGGTTTGTTGGTGCTGAATTCTCTTAGCTTTTGCTTGTCTCTAAAGGTTTTAATTTCTCCATCGATTCTGAATGAGATCTTTCTGGGTATTGTAATATTGGTTGCAGGTTTTTCCCTTTCATCTGTTTAAATATGTCCTGCCACTCCCTTCTGGATTGCAGAGTTTCTGCTGACCGATCAGCTGTTAACCTTATGGATATTCCCTTGTATGTTATTTGTTGTTTTTCCCTTGCTGCTTTTAATATTTTTTCTTTGTATTTAATTTTTGATAGTTTGATTAATATGTGTCTTGATGTGTTTCTCCTTGGATTTGTCCTGTTTCGGACACTCTGTGCTTCCTGGACTTCATTAACTATTTCCTTTCTCATATTAGGGAAATTTTCAACTATAATCTCTTCAAATATTTTCTCAGTCCCTTTCTTTTTCTCTCCTTCTTCTGGGACCCCTATAATTTGAATGTTGGTGCATTTATTGTTGTCTCAGAAGGCTCGAGACTGTCCTCAATTCTTTTCATTCTTTTTTCTTTATTCTGCTCTGCAGTAGTTATTTCCACTATTTTATCTTCCAGGTCACTTATCCGTTCTTCTTCCTGTGTTATTCTGCTATTGATCCCTTCTAGAGAATTAATTTCATTTATTGTGTTGTTCATCATTATTTGTTTGCTCTTTAGTTCTTCTAGGTCCTTGTTAAATGATTCTTTTATATTCTCCATTCTATTTCCAAGATTTTGGATCATGTTTACTGTCATTATTCTGAATTCTTTTTCAGGTAGACTGCCTATTTCCTCTTCATTTGTTAGGTCTGGTGGGTTTTTACCTTGCTCCTTCATCTACTGTATGTTTCTCTGTCTTTTCATTTTGCTTAACTTACTGTGTTTGTGGTCTCCTTTTCGCAGGCTGCAGGTTCGTAGTTCCCATTGTTTTTGGTGTCTGCCCCCAGTAGCTAAGGTTGGTTCAGTGGGTTGTGTCGGCTTCCTGGTGGAGGGGAATAATACCTGTGTGCTGGTGGATGATGCTGGATCTTGTCTTTCTGGTGGGCAGGGTCACGTCCTGTGGTGTGTTTTGGGGTGTCTGTGAACTTATTATGATTTTAGGCAGCCTCTCTGCTAATGGGTGGGGTTGTGTTCCTGTCTTGCTAGTTGTTTGGCATAGGGTGTCCAGCACTGTAGCTTGCTGGTTGTTGAATGGAGCTGGGTCTTGGCATTGAGATGGAGATCTCTGGGAGATTTTCACCGTTGGATTTTACATGGAGCTAGGAGGTCTCTAGTGGACCAATGTCTTTAACTTCGCTCTCCCACCTCAGAGGCACAGCCCTGACGCCTGGCCAGAGCACCAAGAGCCTGCCATCCCCATGTCTCAGAATGAAACGGAGAAAAAGAAAGAAAGAAAGAAAAAGATAAAATGAAATCAAGTTATTAAAATAAAAAATAATTTTTTAAAAAAATTTTAAAAGTAATAAAAAGAGAAAGCAAGAAAGAAGAGAGCAACCAAACCAAAACACAAATCCACCAATGATAACAAGCACTAAAAACTATACTAAAAAAAAAAGAAGAAGAAAAATGGGCCGACAGAACCCTAGGACAAATGGTAAAAGCAAAGCTATACAGGCAAAATCACAGACTTTCACAAAAAGTGAAAAAGGGAAAAAATAAAAATTTATCATTGCTCCCAAAGTCCACCTCCTCAATTTGGGATGATTCGTTGTCTATTCAGGTATTTCACAGATGCAGGGTACATCAGGTCAATTGTGGAGATTTAATCTGCTGCTCCTGAGGCTGCTGGGATAGATTTCCCTTTCTCTTCTTTGTTCTCACAGCTCGCAGGGGCTCAGCTTTGGATTTGGCCCTGCCTCTGCCTGTAGGTTGCCTGAGGGCATTTGTTCTTCGCTCAGACAGGATGGGGTTAATGGAGCAGCTGATTCAGGGGCTCTGCCTCACTCAGGCCAGAGGGAGGGAGGGATACAGCCTGCGGCGGAAGAGGCCAGCGTGACGTTACAACAACCTGAGGCGCGCCTTGTGTTCTCCTGGGGATGTTGTCCCTGGATCATGGGACCCTGGGCAGTGGCGGGCTGCACAGGCTCCCGGGAGGGGAGGTGTGGATAGTGACCTGGGCTTGCACACAGGCTTCTTGGTGGCTGCAGCAGCAGCCTTAGCATCTCATGCCCGTTTCTGGGGTCCGCGCTGTTAGTCGCGCCTCGCGCCCGTCTCTGGAGCTCCTTTAAGCAGCGCTCTTAATCCCCTCTCCTCGCGCACCACGAAACAAAGAGGCAAGAAAAAGTCTCTTGCCTCTTCGGCAGCTCCAGACTTTCTTCCGGACTCCCTCCCAGCTAGCTGTGGCGCACTAGTCCCTTCAGTCTGTGTTTACGCCGCCAACCCCAGTCCTCTCCCTGGGATCTGACCTCCGAAGCCCAAGCCTCAGCTCCCAGCCACAACCTGTCCAGGCGGGTGAGCAGACAAGCCTCTCGGGATGGTGAGTGCTTGTCTGCATCAATCCTCTGTGCGGGAATCTCTCCGCTTTGCCCTCCGCACCCCTGTTGCTGTGCTCTCCTCCGTGGCTCCGAAGCTTCCCCACTCCGCCACACGCAGTTTCCGCCCGCGAAGGGGCTCCTAGTGTGTGGAGACCTTTCCTCCTTCACAGCTCCCTCCCACTGGTGCAGGTCCCGTCCCTATCCTTTTGTCTGTTTTTTCATTTTTCTTTTGCCCTACCCAGGTACATGGGGAGTGTCTTGTCTTTAGGGAAGTCTGAGGTCTTCTGCCAGCGTTCAGTAGGTGTTCTGTAGGGGGTGTTCCATATGTAGATGTATTTCTGATGTATTTGTGCGGAAGAAGGTGATCTCCACGTCTTACTCTTCCACCATCTTGAAGCTCCTCCTCCATTCTTTTTTATGGCTGAGTTATATTCCATTGTATATGCCTCATTTTCTTAAACCAATCGTCTGTCAATGCCCAGCCCATTCTTTATCACATTGGAAAATGAGATTCCTCCTGGCCCCCTCACAGAACATAGTCAGCTATGGCTTTCTTGCCTTATATGATCATTGACTACAGACTGCTGTCAAGGAGGGTGGTAATCCTGGGAAAACTAGTATGTGGGGAGGGCCTCATTTTGTGAGCTGTCAGCAGGCAACATTTCCAGCAGGCAGCAGGGGCTAATAAGTGCTTAGTTCCTAAAAGGGGTGCATTTGGGTGATGGGCCGTAGTGTTCACTACACAAATCCTGATCTTACCTCTTTGGGGACATCTATGTATTTTCATATCATTCATTGTATACGGATATGTGCATCATGTGTGGTACAGTGTATGTGTGTGCAACCTGGAGAGGAGAAAAAGGAGGGTCATTTGACCATTTTCTGGGGTGGTTTTGATTATGTTTACAGATAATTTCTTTGTAAATGGATTCCTTGAAGGCACATAACTTTTATAATATTTGTATGTTTTATGATCTAGATAGCTATTAAAAAGAGGCCATAAATAAATATCTGCAAAATGATTGTCTGAATAACAGTCCTGCTTGTTTGCCATTGGGTATATTACTGTAAACTGTGATGGGCCTGGTTTTCTTATTTATTTTCCTCCCTCCCTGACTTTTCTTCCTTCCCTCTTTATCTCTTCCTCCTCCCCTCCTTTCACCCACTATCCTTGTTTGGTTTCTCTCTTGGTCAGATACATGGATATTTTGTGGAAATTCTTTTATGTTTAGATTTTTTATTTAGCTTTATTTGAATCTATATTTTTGATGTACTTATTTCAGAATTGCATCTAATTCTGAAAAACTTAAAAAACATCTTACTCAACCATGAAGGAAAAAATTAAAGGTTTATAACAATTTTTTAAAGAATTTAGAGATTAGAGTATGAAAAGGAAAAAGTAATTTATAGTGGAGACATCTGCTAGTAACTACCTTAGCCAAGTCAGCATGTTGATGTCGCATAACCCTGATATGGCATGATGATAAGGGAATTTCAGGTCTGTGGTGTTTTTGAAAACTCGTAATTCCAATCTCATCATGAAAAAAAAAAATTAGTCTGATGCAAAGTGAAGGGTGCTCTAAAGAAATATATGTAAAGAAATACATGAGTAGAATGTTTGAAACTGTCAAGTTTATAGGGAAAAAACCAGGAAAACAAAAGACTAAGAAACCTTGGCAATTATGATGACTGAATATGATGTGGTGTCCTAGATTGTCTTTTGGAACATTCGTGGAAAAGCTGGTAACAGCTGAATAAAGTCTGGTTTAGTTAATAGTAATGTACTAATATTAATTTCTTAGCGTTGACAAATGTACCATGATTACAAAAGATGGTAATATCAGGGAGCTACTAGCATTAGGGTACTTCTGTGACTTGAAGGTGATTTAGCTAAAAGAGGTTAACAAATAATCATGGAAAATTTTTAATCTCCAGAACTATATGCCAGTCAGGGTCCAATCAAAAAACAGAACTAGTAGGAGAGTGAGAGATGACAGATGGGTAGATAGATAGAGGGATAGATAGATAGAGAGATAGATGACAGGGAGTTGGATAAAGCAAATGCAGAGGCTGGTTAAGTAGCCCCTGCAAGGCAGTCTCCATCTCTAACGCTGAAGTACAAAGCAAAAGCATGCAGGCAGTCAGGAAGGGGCCATCAGGAGCAGGCTGGAACCCATGAGCACTAGCTGGGAACCCCATGAGCACAAGCTGGGAACCCCACAGTCGTAAGCTGAAACCCGACTGGCGTGAGGCTGGTGAACAGGAAGATGAACAGTAGGCAGTTTCCATGTTGTTGCCTGGAGCCTTGATGATGAGCCTGCAGAAGCTGGGGCCCTTCCGCATGTTGCTGATAGCAAGCTTCCAGTCTAGAAGTCAGAGTAAATTAGGAAAGATCCAGGGAGAAGGAAGAGCGAATTGCAGGCCCGGCTACTGCTTTGTGCCGGTGGAGTGTGGTTGGCAGATCAGCAACAAGGCATTTGTGCTACAAAATGACTGCTTACCCCGCTTTCGGTCATTTCCTTGACAAGATATTAGGCTTTAGTCAGTAGACTATTTTCTTGAATTCTGCATTGTCTCTTGGAAGCTTTTTCACATAGTAATGTTCAGCCTCCTTAATATGTTGTACTTCTATCTAAAATAGTAAGCACTATTTTCTAGCTTTAGTCTCAAAAGAATAAGATTAATATGTCAGTTAATTACTGTAGCACATTTGTATTTTGCTTTTTAAGATGGAAATCTTAATAGAGCCCTTGGTATCCCTACTCATTTCATTAAATATGGAATGTATATGTATAAACTTAAATATCTAACATAATGTGTTGAATATTTATGCAGTGCTTTGCTGTCCAAGTCCATATATGTATATCTGTGGATTTTGAGATAATTTTCTGAATTGATGGATTTATTCATATAACATAACACAATGACTCTCTCTGCATTAACAGCCTTTTAGTTATGAATAGCTTTCAGCTATTAAGCCAAGGAATTAACTCTCAGATGAATTTTGAACAAAAAGAGATCCTGGTAGCTCTTAAGATATATTGTGAAATGTTATAATGATATACTATTAAATTTATTCTAAAGGATATTTTTTAAATTGCCTGTAGAAATATGAGTGCTTTTTTCTTTCTTTTTAATCATGAAACTTGCCCCAGGTTGCTAAAAATGCAGTCATCAGCATTCTTTAGTGAAGGCAGCTTAGTACTGTCAGCCATCTTATCTCCCCTGTTGCATGGTTGATGTTTCTTATCTGTGAATACAAACATTAAAATGGAACCATAATCCTACCTTAGTATATAGAAGGTCTCTAGCTGCCTTTCTGGCATTTGGAGCCTATCTACTAAGGAAACTAGGCACACATGCATAAGGGAACATATTCACAGATTATATGTATTGCACAATTATTAAAGATGACATAGGGAAATGATGAAGGAATAAAGACCAATTAAAGGAAAAATAATAAAAAGATCATTTTGTTAATGATTTTACAAAGAGCAGATAACATCTATGGAGCTGAACCCCAAATATCTACCTGTTATTTCTTACATCAGGTTATTTTTCCAGAAGTATATCACTGATTCATATTACTATACAATATTTTGCATACATTGGCTTCTTATGCCATATATAAAAACCTCAGGATATTTTATTGTGATCTTTACACAAAGAACCTGAAGATATCATCTTGTGCATAAAATGACAAAGAGAAGAATAACAGCTATAACAGTTATAAAATTTTAAAACCTATAGTATATAAGTAGATTTTAGTTTTGCTTCTAAGGCAAAGGGACCTCCACCTCGATTTTCAGAAAATATTCTAGCCATTGCCATATGGCAGCAGAAAGTTGCTTTTACATAGTTGGACAGAAGAGAATAGTCTTGAATGAAAACTTAAAAGTTTTATTAAAATATCTTATATACAGCTGTATCCATGTATACCTTATAATCAAGGGATATTTATTAAACACAAATGATGTGTCATACTAGTTTTAAAAGCAGGGATTATAACGATGAATAATGGGCCTTCCTTGCCTTTTATGAACCCACAGACTAGTGAGAGAGCATGTGTAAGTAGCTAATTATAATTATTTTGATGTTCTCTCTTAAGCTCAGTATTGGGTGTATGGGTCTACCACTATTTGTTAAACCATACAGATACATCACACACACACACACTCCCATATACCCTTATATACTGTTTTGTATGTGTAATATATTTCATAGTGTAAACATATTGAAAATATAGATTCTATCAGAACACAGTCATGCTAGCTAAGGAATTCTCCAAATCTTAATTAGGGAAGAACTACAAATTGGAAAATCAAACGAAGAAACAAATGAACAACTCCTACATAATATTGCATTCAGTGTGTACCTATGTCTGCTCAACATTACTATACAGTGAGTTATATACAACTAAACGACACCCTTAATTACTATACATTTTATGTTAATCTTAATTATCAAAAGTAACTAGGTTTGGACTTTTTAAAATGTACTAACTCGGTGAATTCAGACAACTGTTTGAATTGATTCAATTTTCTTATCAGTAAAGTATCTGGGTGGTATTAACTATATTGCACTGCTCCCTCCTGCCCTGCTACCTGTCCCTCATTGAGCCCACACAGGTCTTTTTGTCCTCAAATACTTTTCTCAGAGATTCCCACCAAACCTGTCCCTTAGAGTCCAGATAATTCTGCCTCCCATGGAGACTCTTCTGGCCTCTATACCTTGAGTCCCTACTGCAGGTGAGCACCTCTCCATCATATTACCATTTTAATATTTCTTCAGAGCACTTAGAATGATCTAAGTGTTATTTTGCTATTTACTTACTTATGCTCTGTCTCTCCTCACTGGCCCCTAACTCCATAAGGGTGAATAACTTGCCTTTTATTATTAGTTCCTAGCCTGGTGCCTGTGCCTGGTACATAATGGTGCTGTGGATATTTACTGAATAGAACACTAAACATATGGAAAAACACCTTACATTAAACTTGGCACAATAAAATTCAATAAATGTTATTTCCCTCCCTGTCAAATCCATTCTACTCCCCAATTCCAGGTTAATCTTCTTCGAATACTATTTTCATTACTGCAATAATTTTTAAAAACAATATTTTTAGTCAAAACAAATGAAAACTCATCATTCAAGGCTTACTAAAATGTAAATCTGAATTTCCTTTCTCACTTTATCTTTGGCTGTGTTCCCTAGAGTTATGAAATTAATCTCTGCATTGTTTGCTTCTTACAGTCCCTCTGCCTGAAATGCCTTCCATCATTACTGCCTATTCCACCTTCCAAACCCAACCTTAGTCTGATCATGGGAAAATTCCCCTTGTGGGGAAGTCCCTAGGGAGAAAATGGTATCTAAAGCTTTCTTTCTTCTCAATATTAAGCTTAGAGTTTGCCTGAAAGGAACAAATAAAGAGTGAAACTATCATAACTTATAAGCTTAAAAAAATCTAATGGTATTAACATAGTACAAAATCAAAATTTTATAATTCCACCTGAAGTGTACTCTGATAATCAGGTGTGTCTGGTCCTATCCCTATTCTAAGCAACTTTCATTGTCTCTGAACTTTGCCTGAACCCCTACTCCATAGCATTTCTATGTATGGTGCGATCTTAAAGCATTTATTGTTTACAACAATTGTTATGACAATCTGTTTCTATATAGAGTCCTTATAAGAATACCCTCTTCTCCTGTATATCTTTAACTGGGCTTTGTACATAATAAATGTTCAGTAATTCAAGGTTAATTGAATGAATTCCATGTCACACTGTGGGATGCCAATTCAATTTTGTAACCTGTCTTTACAAGACAGATACTGATCCCATTGATAGAATTGCTTATGTGGCAATTAGCATAATTAAGACAAATTACATTAATGGATCAGATATCCATTTCTTTAGTCTTTAGAAAACTGGCCTTAATGATTAGAAACTTTTCACCAAATTAACAGTACTCATCAAATTAACACTTTATGTTTTCATTCATCCAAAACACACATTTATAGAAATTAAAAGATTAGAGCAGTCTGTGATACTGAAATTTTTTCCACTATTAAATTCATTTAAATAAAAGCTTCAATAATTTACTCCAAATAAGGTTATTACAAATATTTCCTAGAGATAAAATAAACTCCAGCTTATGTTAGTATGCTGTGAGTTTTCATTAATTTGTTTGCTATTTTCATTTGATCATTAACCACTGGGATTAAATTCATATAAAAATACAGATAAATTTTATCGTTTATTATTAATATTACATTTTGGTTAAAAAAGAGTAAAATGAAGATATTTTCCAGCAGTTTTTGCATGAATTTATTGAGAAATAACCTAGTTGGTTTATTGGGGTTACTTCCTGGTCATCTACAGCTAAGACATTCAGCTGTTCAATACCAACTTGGTCGCCAGGTGCGCAGCCCTCTAAAGGAAGGGGCGGGGGGCGGGGGGCGGGGGGGAAACACGAAGAATCTGAGTCACCAAAAGGCAGTCGCTCTAGAGACTGAATCTTGTTTGGTAACTGATGTTAATTCCCCCAAAGTTCTCTCTTTTTTTTCCACACACACACACACACACACACACACACACACACACTATTTTATTTTTACAGGAGATAAATAAATTGACACCAAGCATTGTAAATGGATGACCACAACCCTTAGTTTATTTTTCATAAGTGAAGAGACTTGGAATTTGAACCCAGGCAAGCTGACTCTGGAGCCCGAATTATTAACTTCAACATGATTATGCAATTTACCAAATAAAATAAAACCTGGGCAATTCATGATGTCTTTCTGGCTCCAGGTTTTACTTTTAAGAGACCCCTTCTGTGTCTGTCCTTACTGTGCAGGAATGAAGGATGCAGGATTGTAGTGTTTTTTGTTTTTTTGCGGTACGCGGGCCTCTTCCTGTTGTGGCCTCTCCCGTTGCGGAGCACAGGCTCCGGACGCGCAGGCTCAGCGACCATGGCTCACGGGCCCAGCCCCAACGCGGCATGTGGGATTTTTCCGTACCGAGGCACGAACCCGTGTCCCCTGCATCGGCAGGCGGACTCTCAACCACTGCGCCACCAGGGAAGCCCCAGAATCCATTTTTATCTTACTAGAGTGGTGCCTGCCCACCTCTTGCACAAGCCAAAGCCACTACCTCTAAGGCAGACCTGTTCAAAAGACAAATGTTTTCCCCAAAAGTGTCTTTTCACTTGGTGTTTCAGTCTTTAATTCCTTTGGGGTTGGTCTTGGGGAGGATGTCAGCAGTTTTAGCTAGATCAGCATAATGATAAGAATTGGTGGTCCTGGGGCTTCCCTGGTGGCGGGCTGGGGCCCTCATTGAGCCCACACAGGAAATTTATTAATTTAAAAAATTAATTTAGAGTAAAAAAAATTAATTTAGAGTAAAATGAAGATATTTTCCAGCAGTTTTTGCATGAATTGAGGAAAAAATTTATCCTGAATTGTTGATGGAAATTCATATTTTCTCCCTCCCATAAAAGTCATAATACTAAGCATAACTAACGGAAGACTCCGCGGCGGGAGAGGCCACGGCAGTGGGAGGCCCGCATACTGCACAAAAAAAAAAAAAAAAAAAAAAAAAAGAATTGGTGGTCCTAATATCTCTACATTAAGAGATTTATTGAGGTTTGCTTCCAGTCAATTTTTATAAATAATTTATGTCACCTAAACTGTTTAATCTCTGTCATTAGAGTTTAAAGAGTGATCTTTATTTTTACTAGAACAATAATTATATTATTTAGAAGCAGTTTGTTATCTGTATTTATGGCAGTGAGTTGAATTTTCCTATTTGGACTTTATGCTGAATTTCCTTGCACTTTCTTCTATTTTTGCTTTATTAATTTTGATGCTTTTTATTTGGTGAAGATAGGTTTACAGTGCTTGTGTTCTTTGGGTTTGTATCTCTTTTTATTGTTTTAAATGTTAATCCCTGAATTTCTATTTGTCTGGAAGTCACGTTGTGATCTAAAGTTCATGTTGGTTTGGTTAATGACTTTGTCCTAGTTTTATAAATATTTCAGAACTGATATTTGAGTATAGTCAATTGTTTATTCAATTTTGTGATTTAATCTGTGCTTAATTTCTTCCCCTTGTGGTCATTTGGAAGATTTGTAGTATTATTTTGGTATAATGGGTTATATTGTATATTTAATATATTTAATATTTTTTTGATTTATCAATTTCAAAAATGAAAAATGTGTTCTAGATTTCCTAAGATAATAGTGCTGGCCTGAATTATAATCTGTTAATAAATCTTCCTAAGACACATACAGGCCCAAAAGGAGAGAATACAAAATCACCCACAGACCATAATTCCATGTTTCTAGGAGACAGTGACAATCAACTTTTATTTACATGTAAATGAAGAAATACATATCTGAGACTTACAAAGTTGAATACAGGACCCACATTAGACATACAGAGGTGGAAATAAAGATATCATTAATGAGGGTTCATTCTCAGAAGGAGAAGACTCTTCTATGACTAGAAATACTAAAAACAGTTCTGTGACCTAGTTGGCTATTAGTGATTAGCAAGAAAAATGTTTTCAAAAGTCTGCAAGACCAGAAGTGGCAATCTTAGAAAGATGTAGTTTGTGGAGAAGATATTTCTGAAGGGGGAGATATCCCTTGTAGGCTTAGTCATAGAATAAAGAAGTGAAGGTTGTAGGATCATAATAAAACAAGATAAAAGTAAAGAAGCAGAAGGTAAGAGACAAAAAAACCCAAAAAACAAAAAGGCACGATGATTAGGGAAATGGTACCTCATTGTAGCAACAGGAGAGTCTGCCCTTAAGTTGAGAAATTACACCCCCTTTCATTTTCTTTATAGGCTCCCCTGCTATTGCAAGTCTAAAAACATTTTCTTTAGAATTTAAAGACCAAAAAACCCATTAACCATAAATTGTTATAGAAAAATAATGAAAATAAGAATCAAAAACTTTAGCAGAGATATAGCAAAACAGGAACACAACCCCACCCACTAGCAGAGAGGCTGCCTAAAATCATAATAAGTCCACAGACACCCCAAAACACACCACCAGACGTGGACCTGCCCACTAGAGAGACAAGATCTAGCCTCATACACCACAACACAGCCACTAGTCCCCTCCACCAGGAAGCCTACACAACGCACTGAACCAACCTTAGCCACTGGAGACAGACATCAAAAACAACGGGAGCTACGAACTTGCAGCCTGCAAAAAGGTGAACCCAATCACAGTAAGATAAGCAAAATGAGAAGACAGAAAAACACACAGCAGATGAAGGAGCAGGATAAAAACCCACCAGACCTAACAAATGAAGAGGAAATAGGCAGTCTACCTGAAAAAGAGTTCAGAATAATGATAGTAAAGATGATCCAAAATCTTGGAAATAGAATGGACAAAATGCAAGAAGCAGTTAACAAGGACCTAGAAGAAATAAAGATGAAACAGACAATGATGAACAACACAATAAATGAAATGAAAAATACTCTAGATGGGATCAATAGCAGAATAAATGAGGCAGAAGAACGGATAAGTGACCTGGAAGATAAAATAGTGGAAATAACTACTGCAGAGCAGAATAAAGAAAAAAGAATGAAAAGAACTGAGGACAGTCTCAGAGACCTCTGGGACAACATTAAACGCACCAACATTCGAATTATAGGGGTTCCAGAAGAAGAAGAGAAAAAGAAAGGGACTGAGAAAATATTTGAAGAGATTATAGTTGAAAACTTCCCTAATATGGGAAAGGAAATGAGTAATCAACCAGATACTCACGTTTCCACAAGCCGACTTGGGCTGGGAGCTTATCTGGTCCCTCAACTTCTCTTTCTCCAGTTCTTCTGCGAGGCCACAGGTGCTGGGGGAAAGTTAGCAGGTGATGAGTGGGACCTGCCACCACCCAGGAACTCCAAATCCTTGACAGACCTTTTCCCTGGGAGTCTTCACAGATATGGAGCATTGACCTTTCCTGGCCTAGTCAGCTTTGGGCTCCACAATTCAATGATGTACTGTTTGGAGATTCACACACAGACAGTAAACTATCGAAAAAGCCAGCAAAGATTAGCACAAATTTGGGAGAATGGTAGCCTCTTGTAAGGAGAGGGAGGGAGATGCAGCTGAGGGAGCAGGCAGAGGCGACTTCTAAGGAACAAGTCATGTTCCTGGTACTTAAGCTGGGTGAGCAGTACATGGGTGTTCATTTTATTGTTCTTTAAAATGTACTTATTTAGCATACTCTTCTAACCGTCTGATACATTTTACAATAAAACATGTTTTAGTAATTGTGAAGCACAGCGATTCCTTGACAATCAGAAGCCGCTGGAAGCAGCCTGGCAGCCTCTTCTCACCCCAAGGCTTACCAGTTCTTGCAGGCCTTCCTCTTTTTCCCTTCCCCACAGGAGGCAGCCCGCAAGGAAGCTGGGTCTGGCTTCTTCATATCTTCTGGATCCAGCAGTTCATCTGAGTCAATGAGATCCTGGAGAATGTTCGAAGCCATTAATGACCCAGTCATGGTCTCTGCTAATGAACAGGTGAAGTGGCCACAGTCCACAGCAGCAGTTTGCCCATCTATGTAGAAGGCAGCCATCATCCTACCTGGGCTTGATCATCACGCCCAAGCTGACCACATAGTGAGTACACTACGTGCACAGAAGCTGTGTTAGGCTGTGAGGGGGCTGGGGACTCATTTATGATGTGCAGAGAATATGTGTGTGGAGGGCAGGGAGGGAGGGGGCAGGAAGAACAAAGAGAGAAGCGTTATATTTATGCGAATATATAAAGGGCTGTCGTGTGAGAAAAGGGAATGGAATATTTTCTATATAATTCCAGAGGAAAAGGCAGATAATGATATATACACTTGTGTGATTCTTCGATAAACGTGTAGACAGTTAATCTGTAAGCTCTGTGAGGGCACAAACCGTCGCCTAGTTTGCTTACCACTCTAACTTCAATAGTTGTAGGAATGAAGAACTTTATTACAGAAAGCATTGATCTGAGTTGGAAGAGCATTACTGTTAAGACAGTGAGCATTTGGTGACTTGCCCAGACGAAGGAGCCAAAAAATATTTTAGCTGACAAACTCTTTTCAGGTTTACGCATGCCCACAAGAGTCTTTAATATATCACATGAAGTGAGAACAAGAAAATCTGCGGGGGGAAAGATGCTGAAAAAGAAATTTAAAATGCCACTAATGAGGAGTTTCCTTCTGAGTCAAAAAATGCCAATGGCAGGCACAGCCACAAGGCTGGGCTTTAAATGCTTTCACACCTACAAACCCAGAGAGGCCACTCCAAACAACAACATTCCCACCCAAAGTGGGGCCTGAAAGAAAGCAATCAGGTGACCACAGTGCTGACTCACCACGCTCTCATCCTCCATATCATTGGCTGAGAGGGTCCAGAGCTTGGCAGCTGCAGGGTCCATAGCAGGCTTCCCTGAATCCAACCAATGAAAGAAAACAAGCTCCAGAAAAGCAGCTGGAAACAAACTCCAAGCACATGTAAGTGCTTTCTACTGAGGCTGTGCAGGGAACACACTGGACCTGGGTTCAAGGCCCAGCTCTATCACTTATAAAGGCATGAGAGGGACCCATCACTTTATGGCAATAAAAGCCATCATTTGTTAAGCTTTGTGCCAGATACTACATTAAACATTTTACATACATGATCTAATTTAGTCCTGCTCACCACCTTATGAGGAAAGTTCTTGTCATCCTAATTTTATAAATGAGGAAAGAGGTTTAGATACTTAGGCCAGTTACACCCAGCCACAAATACACAAGTACAGACAGAGTCTACCTAACGCTTTTAACTTCCACTCCATATTGCTTTCTCCTCCTTCTCTTAGTTCCCATCCCTAGAACATGGGGCTAATAGGATTCCCTATGCCCACTGCAGGAGATTTGAATATGAAACAAGAAACTGTACCAAAAAGCATTATAAATAGCAAAGCTCCGGTCTCATGTAGACCTGTTACAGACAAGAAAATGGGCTCAAGAGCTGATGGCGGTGGCGTAACAACAAATCAGTAGCAAATCACACCTCCTGATTCTCTCTCTGGGCCCGAAAGAGCTGAGGGTTCAGTGTGGGCCAGTCCACGAATGGGCCTTGGCGGGTAAGTGCACCCCCCAGAGATCACTGTCACACTGGATGCTCAGATCTCCCACAGGGCAGGCCATCTAAGCTGCTCCTACCCATTCTGGAACTGTGACTCCAAAGGTTAGGATGCTAAAGGATTTCTTGAAGATTTAGGCTGGACAGTCAAAACAGAGCAGTGTGAATACCTGTAAATTTTTGCATACCTCACAGCTAGGACAATTTTTCTCAACTCAGGCATTAAAAAATAGTGATAGGAAGGGTGAGAATGGTGAAAAAGGGTGGAGTGCAATCTTCTGAGAGGAGATATTTTTATAAGTGTCTTAAGATCCTCAAAGAAAAGCTGAATTCAGTGGCACAGAGAAAAGGACACATGGGAAGAGGAATAGCACACTCTTATCCGCCATGACCGTCACTGTGAGGTCTTCTGAGGGTAAATGTCATAATTCTGGGGTCTGGAAAGACTTCATTAACTAATGAAACTATGGGAGTCTGACCTCTAGTATCTGGAGACCTCAGTGTCCTCTGGTGCAGAAGAAGGGGCTGAACTAGGTAATATCTACGCATCATTTCAGTATTGGATCCGAATATGCCCAGAACAACAGTACATTAAGCATTCTTCCACTTGGAAATGAGGGAAATTAAGGAAGGGAATGATCCTCTAAAGATATCACCACCTCATTCAGATCTCTGGCTCAGTTTTTAATACGGCTTTTCAGGCCCACTCAGACAGAACAATATCCCTAGGCCAGTCTCACCGGAAGACTTCTTGGTAGTAGAAAGCTTAAGTTGACTAGAAGAACCCACTTCAAAATTGGGCTTTTTTCCTGTGATCTGCACAGAGAGCAGGCTGTCACTGTGGTAACCCAGGTGTTCTCGGACAGACTGAATCTCCTCGGGGCTCAAGAACTTGCGCTGCAGCTGAAATTCAAGATATCAGAGGATTAGGCCACGCTTTTTCTACCGTATGGTGGTGTACTATGTCCCCCTCACAGGTGTCAAACGCTCACGTCTGCAGTAAGCGCATGACAGCAGGAGATCGCAGACGTTGCCTCGTGCCACACGTTCGGTTTCTCACTGATCAGGACCCTGGAGTGTAACTTCTGTCTACGTGTTTATGTTGAGCCTGCCCCTTGGAGAGTTTTATCAAATATCTGTCTATTAGGTACAAGGCACTGTGCGAGGCATTGTGGAGATTGTAATGATTATGATTATCAAGATGAATCGGACATGCTGAAGAGGCTGTTGAATGGAATCGAAGCCTGTGGCGGGGGAGCATGCCCACAGTAAAGATGCTAGAAATGAAATACGCAGTAGAGAAAGAGAACCACGGGGGGAGGGAAATGCTTTCTATGTTCCTTGGGAAGAAGCAGCAGACAGGAAAGGTCGGGAAGAAGCTGGGGGTGCTACCTCTATGTCCGACAATTATGGAACCGCTACATAAACCACAGTCCATCTAGAGCACTGAACGCCGTTCCATAATTAGTAAGAAAGTGGGTCAATACACTAAGATGGATAATGTCAAAGACAGCTAAAGGTGGGGGAAAGAGCTAGTGACTGAACACTGTATACATACGACCTTATTTACATTAAAAAATGTGTATACACACACACAAAACACACTTGTAAATACATAAAAAGAAGTCCGAACAGCCACACCAAAAAATGTATTGGTGGCTCCCGCTGGGGAGGAAAGTGTAAGCAAGGCCTGAGATGTCACTTTATATTCTTCAGTCTTAACTGAATTTTTATGAACATCCCATATTTTGGAATAAAAGATGGAAGAACTTTAACTAAAGAGAAAAATAAGAAAGGGTAGGTGTGAAGAAACTGAGGCCCTAGGTCATGTACAGATCAATGGTATAACAGCTATTGTGGTATAACACTTCTCACACAAGAAAATTTCAGCATTGGAGAAGAATGGAGAACCATAAATACCTCTATTTAATGTTAATATTTCTAATGAATTGTCAGAAAAGGATTTCCCCCTCCAACCTATTCTAGCCTCCCACCCAAAAGCTGAGGAAAATACAGGCAACTGCCCTTCACTTAGGCCTAAGATTCGTGTCCACTAAGAGATGCCTCAGTGGTCACCACTAGTACTGAGACCAAAATATGTCCCAACCCACATGGGCCCAAGCTGAGTCTCTTCAGAGGAGATTGATTTCAGAGGTTTCGTCCTTCGAGGCATCTGGTTTCTCCCATGCAGAGCCCTTCTCAACTTGTTTCCTAGTTGAGTGACACTGATCACCTCACCTTCAGGGTTGTTATTTCTCCCAGATTCTCTCTGTATCGTCTGACAAAAGAGATACTGGGTTTAGTCACCCAAGGCTTAAATTCCCAGCAAAGAAGGTCGTCTACAAACATACCTCTTTTACTTCCACAAGACCAGAAAGAGTCAGGGCTGAACACAGCTTAGATGCCGTCTTCACTTTGCTATTGTTAACTGCTAAGAGGAAAACCCCAGTTAATAGCTTTATAGGCCAAAGCAGGAAAAATAATAAAGGCTCTCTCCTATTCAGGTCAGCAGGCATTAAAACAACAATAACCTATTCTGTTCAATATATATATATTTTAGTGATAATATTTTAATTGGACAACTCCTTTTGGTTGTTCAAAGTGCTCTTACTGATGCTCTTAAGTGTCATATAACCGTCTCGGTTCTTTGTGGCTGTCTGGAGGGGTGGGATAGGGAGGGTGGGAGGGAGGGAGACAAAGAGGGAAGAGATATGGGAACATATATATATGTATAACTGACTCACTCTGTTATAAAGCAGAAACTAACACACCATTGTAAAGCAATTATACCCCAATAAAGATGTTAAAAAAAAATAAAAAAAAAAAAACTTTAGCAGAAAGTACACAAGCATGTTCATACACACACGTGTAGTAACAACCCGTGAAGCAAATTTAGTAATGAAACAAGCAAATGTGGACATGAAAGTAAATGTAGATAGAGGAAAGTGTAAAATAAGACCTATTAAATTTCAGGAAAAATACTGAATAAAAAATAGAACTTCAGAAATAAGAACAAATTATACAGTTTGAATATATCTACTAAGAGAGTTCAGTGAAGAACACAAAGGGCTGAATAAAGGGATGCAAGCAAATTAAACAGGAGAAGAAGTATTTAAAAGGTAGGAATAAAGGGATAGATAAAGAAGAAAGTCAAAAAGTATCCAAAATAAATATAAATAGGTCTTCTGAAAAATACAAACCACCACTAAGTAAAAAGAACTTATATTTAATATTAAATAAATTTAAGACTTTTCAGAAATCAAAGAAAATACTAAAGGGCCTAGGTCTCAATTCAGAAAGTGGACCTAGAAAGATCAACCCTGAGACATAACCTTTTAAACCATTAAATTTTGATATTAAAAAAAGTTTGGGCATCCAGGCAAAACATCAAAGAAACAAAAAAAAGAAAAAAAATCAAGTTTGTTATAAAATGACTTAATAGCATACTTAAAAATGTACAACCTTAGAGCAACATTTTTTTAAAAAAACTCAAGGAAAAGAAGTTTGATCCAACAATTTTCTTCTCAGCCAGATTTTATAAAAAAAATCGGGACTATAGAAAAAAACTATCTTCAACATGAAATAAAAACATTTACTTATTCTATTTGAGAAAAAAGGGAGATAATACCTAGTTGAGAAGGATAGTTTCTAGTAGATTAAATTTCATAAAGCCTTAAAAAGACTAATTTCCACAGAATTGTTCCAAAAACTACCTCCCTCACCCACAACAAAGAAAGTTTCAGACAAGACAATTTCTAAATATAGTTCCACAAACTTTCAAAGATACTTCCAAAGCTGTCTAAACTGTTCATAATCATAAAATAGAAGAAAGAAAAAACCTCCAAATTCTTTTCATGAAATAGCATAGCACTGATCCTTATACCTGATAGAGATTGTGTAATAAAAGTAAATTACAGCTCAATCTATGTAAAATTACCATAAAAGTTCCTAAATATTATCAAGAAAATCCAGCAGCACATTAAAATAATATAAAATTATTTTTATAATAATTATAAATAATTATAATAATTTTTATATAATAAAGCAACTGGGGCTTATTCCAGCAATGAAAATTTATTCAATGTTAGAATAGTCAACACCTTAGTTTATTAGACTAGAGGAAAAATGGACAAAAAATAAAAAACATCTCTATAGATACTTAAAAAGCATTGACAAAACTAAACACTAGTTATGATTAAAAAACAATGAATTACAAGTCAGTCAATGAATACTTTTTACTTCTCCATCATATATATGAGAAAATAACATCTTTCTTAATAATGAAAATATAAAAGCATTCTAGATAAAGCCAGGAGGTAGGAAAGCTCTCCATATCCTCATTTCTTTTTAACATTATATAACCTACTCAAGCAATGTAGAGCAATTAGAAGCGTAAGAATTAACTTTATTTGCAGTTAAAAACTCAGTAGTATCAGTGTAAAAAAAGATATAAGATGATTTAGTAAGGTAGCAGGATAGAAAATTAACATACAGAAATCTATTGTCTTAATATATACACAGTGGTTCACAGTGGGATGTACTTTTGCCTCCCCGTCTCGGCGGGACGTTTGACAAAGTCTGGAAACATCTTTGATTGTCACAATGGTAGGAATGGGGTTGAGGGTGCTGTTAGCATTTGGTGAACAACATCCAGGGAGGCTGCTGCAAAGCATCCTACAATGCACAGAACAGTTCCCGCCTCAACAAAGTATCCAGGCCAAAATGGCAATAATGCCAAGGCTGAGAAACTTTGATATATACTCCAACAGTTAGATGATATAATGGAAATGAGGCAATATTTACAGTAGTAAATGAAGTATAAAATATCTAAAAATAAACAATTTAAGTGTAAAAATTTTTCATGAAAATTTCAAAATGCTTCTAAAGATGAAATAAATTTCATCAAATGGAAAGACATTCAGTGTTCTGGAAGAAGAATGATCCTCATAAAAAAGTTTAGCTCTTTCTGAATTACTAAGCAAACTTAATGTGACTTCCATAAAAGAAGCAAAAAGATTTTTCTTCTGGAGCTCAACATGTTGACTAAAAATATAAAAATGGTATATAAAAGTAAAAAAAGAATAACCAGGAAAACTGAATAATCACAAGTATATATAGCATCTCACATATAATAAAAGTGACATTTCAAATCATTTAGGGGAAGGTAATATTCATGTGGGTATAAATAATCCCTATTGATTATAAATACATAGCCTCACTGGTGAAGTAGCATTTTTGCTACTTGTGTTTTAGCCTAAATTTTGAATCTAAATCTAATAAAACCTCTACAGCTACCAGTTTAGAGGAAAGAAAAGGAATAGGATCAAGTCAAATGAAAAAAATTAGTTGAATTCAGAATGTGGAAAAAGCTGTGAGAAAATGATCTGCTTTCTTCATGAAATAAAATATATTTAAAAGAGAGAGAGAGATAATCCTTATTGATCATATATATATATGTGTATATATATATATATGTGTGTGTGTATATATACACACACACACACACACACACACACCCACACACACAGACAGACAGACATACATATTTGATCTAAAGACGATGAGAGACAGATAATGTAGACCTGGACCCAACCTGCAGGTTGACTCCTAGTCCAGCTAAACTCAGTCTAAATCAGCTGACTCCCAACTGATGAAAGAATAAAAAATTGTTGTTCTAAGCCATCGTGTTTCTATCATAGTATTACTGTGCCAATAGCTAAGTAAGTGAACGTCATGATAATGAATAAGACATTCAAAAGGTTCATGGATGGTGGTGCTGACAAAAGTATCAAGAGTAGGTGAGGCAAATGCAAAGTTTTCTGAAGATAAACCTCCATCCTTCCATGGTGGAAGGAGTTCAATAAAATGTATGTAGTATCATTGTTACTGGTTTGTTTCCTCATGGATAAATAACATTAGAAACTCAGTTTGGGGTTCTGCTGTTAGTGGGTGATCAGCCTTAGTAAATGGAAGTCCATATTGGTGAGCAAACGCCTACCTTACATCACTCTTACCATAGTCCCTTTTTTTCATGAGTCTTATGAGCAAGCACTGAAGAGGGCAAAGAATAGCATGCTTTGCAGTGGTTGTCCTTTGGGAGCATTTGAATAGGAAATACATATCCTTATCCAAGGGCACATTTTGAGTGTCCAGTCACATAACTCCCTCCCAGATCTCTTTGCACCAATCTTGTTCTATCTGTGTTTTTGATAATCCAGCCATATCACTAACTGCGTAGATCCATATTTCTGGCCAATTCTTCTTCCAGGAAATGAACAAACAAAAGTCCTGCTTGAAGTGCTGTCCATGGGGGGATTTGGTGTCCCCACTGTCTTTCTGGCCTAAGTCAGACTGTAATGTTGCAGTGGTCCATTTCAAGCATGGAAAAAACACGTATATAAAACAAGATTGATTTTTCTTTTTCTGTTATCAGCTGGTCATAGAGAACTCTCCATGTGGTTCTATGTGTAGATTAAGAAGAGAAGTACTTGGTGACATTAAATTCTGGTGACCTTAGAGGAATTTTGCCATGTTGTCAGAGAATGGTCAGCAAGCAGAAGAATACACACAAAATTGTACATTCAAGTTTTAGGAGAGTGTATCAATCCCTGCTAGGCCTCTAAATAAGAAGGTGCTAGACCAGCACTGGAAATTTTTGAAGGAAATAATTCTGACAGCACAATCACAAATGATTCTATTGAGGAAGAATTTTGGAAGATATTGAAATATAGTTGCCTTAAACGCTTGATGGAAAAAAAGCAAGGTTTAAATTATAAACAAATACCCAAAGAGCTGGAAGTGATTTTACAAAGAGCTCTATGTTAAGCTCAGATTGAATTTTTTGTATAAAACCTGAAAATAATATAATCAAGAATCAGTCACATCCCAAATAATGAACTGGCATGTATGGGGAAAAAAACTAACAAAGGATAAGTAAGATGATTTTAGTTATACTCAGAGGAAGAAGAGCTAGAAAGCTGTCAGCTCACTCCTTAAATACTGTTATAATACTAATGATGGCACTGAGAAAAAAAACATTCCTACACTCCTGTGTGCTCTCCTTTTTCTTGTTAAAGAAAAGGGTCATACTGGAATAGAAAATTTAGCACTTGCTGTTGGTAAGATGAAATTCAAATCCAAACAGAGGGGAAATTGCAACAGAGCAACTATACTACATTATTTTTCATATTCTACACTGTATGAATTAAATTCTGAGTCACTAAAAGGCATGACAGTTAAAATGAAGAATCATCACCCCTAAAAATTAGTAGAGAAATGTAGGATAAATTAGATAGTCGAAGGCATTTACAAGTTTTGAGGCCAAATAGAAGGCATATTCAGCAACCAGAGATCTTGATGCCAGTTTTGAATAATTTCCCTGAGTCTATTAATAAAAGAACAGTGTTGGAACACCTATAAAGGAGAGTGGTGATGATGAGGAACTAACATAACCTCATTAAATAAGTCACACTAGGCTAGTTCAATTGTCTGTCTTGATATGGTTATGAGACTATAAGCTCAGAGAAGTGCAGCAGTCAGAGTGAAAATGATTTTCAGCAAGCTGTTTGACAGACACTCATATGATACCCTGTTGTGTAAAGTGGAGAAGTGTACAGAGCAAGACAAATAGGGTGAATGAATGTAACCAAACAGCAACAAAGAAGGCTCAAGTTCAAGTAGTTTTGACATGTTCCATGATTTTCCCCTGATGCTCTTCTGTAATGTATCTCTATGAATTGGATGCAGACTTTGATAACATCCTCATTAAATTTGTTCAGACATGGAGTTAGAAATAAGATATTCTGGATAACAAATTCAGCATTCACAAAGATACCTGCAGGCTAGGAAGATGGGTTAAATGAAAAAGTTTACAGTTAAAAATGGATAGCAATGGACAAACAACAACAACACAAAAACAAAAACGAAAAGAAGAGAAGGAGGACCGAAGAAAGAGAACATAAATGAAGAAGAGATTTTGATGATATAATGATGAAAAATAGCAATTTTAGTTAGAGATCAGATTAGCATAAACTATAATCTAGAAATTCCAATTAAAGCAAACTTTTATTTTAAACAAATTCACCCAAAGATGGCTACCCAATGAATCATGCTTCCCAGCGCTCTTGGGATCCCTTAACTTGAATAGATCTTTCAACTTTAATTTGGTCTGGCCCTATGATTCAAGATAAACTAATAGTGTGTGTCCAGTGCAACACTGAGATGACTTCTCAGGCTAGTCGGCAAAAGCCTTGCAGGTTTGCCTTGGTCTCTTGGAATGCTCACTCTGGATGAAGCAAGCTGCCATATAAGTCTGACAGCCCTGGGATGACTATGCACTGAGGTGTCCAAGCTAGTAGCTACTTTGAGAAAGAGATGGCCAACCAGGCCAGGCATCCTACGTGTAAGTGGAGAAGCATCCATTTGACTCCAACCTTAGCTACCATCTGACTGCAACCTTATGTGAGACCCAGGAGCAATAACTGTCCAGCTGAGTCTGTCAATTCCCAGAACCATGAAGAGTAATTGTAAATTGTTATATTTATATTCTCAGTTTTAGAGTGATTTATACACAGCAAGAGATAACTGGAATGGCCCCAAACTTGATTTGAATTTAGGCTACATTGATACAGTTATATTCCTATTTAGAATAAGGATGGCAGGGGTAGGGGTGGGTAGGGGTGGGAGGACTGTCCCATTCTACTTATTTCAGATCATACAGTACTTTTTTTTTTTTTTTTTTTTACTGGAAGAAGCAAATTTTTTAAAATTGAAATATAATTGACATATAACATTATATTAGTTCAGGTATACAACACAATGATTTGATATTTTTTATACATTGTGAAATGCTTACCACAATAAGTCTAGTTAACATCTTTCACCTTACATAGTTACAGCTTTTTTTTCTTGTGTTGAGAACTTGTAAGATCTACTCTTTTAGCAACATTCAAGTATGCAGTACAGTATCACTAATTATAGCGACCATGCTAGTTGATTTCTGTCTATAAGAGCATGGTATTTTCATGCTATTCTTCCACGTATGACCCCACACTTGTTTTAGCCTTAACTCTGCAATTAAATCTCTTAAATGATCATGATCAGTCCTTTTGCCAGTTTCTACTTAGTTGGATAAATTGAGTAGATCCCTCCCGGAAGTATAAATGTATACCGAACCCGCATCCCCTGCATCGGCAGGCGGACTCTCAACCACTGCGCCACCAGGGAAGCCCCCATACAGTACTTCATTTTGAGGACTGTGCTTTAAGAAGTTTACTCACAAATTGAATTTCATCATAAGAGGGGAAGAGAAAGAGGATGATGAGAGGAGCCATTTTGTGTAAGAAATGCCAAGTTACTAAAGATGTCTCGCTTAGGAAAAGAAAAAACACAGATCTGGGCTTTCCTGGTAGCGCAGTGGTTAAGAATCCGCCTGCCAACGCAGGGGACACAGGTTCAATCCCTGGTCAGGGAAGATCCCACGTGCCGCGGAGCAACAAATCTCGTGCGCCACAACTACTGAGCCTGCACTCTAGATCCCACGAGCAACAACTACTGAGCCCACGAGCCCCAACTACTGAAGCCCATGCCTAGAGCCTATGCTCTACAAAAAGAGAAGCCACCACAATGAGAAGCCCACGCACCGCAATGAACAGTAGCCCCCGCTCTCTGCAACTAGAGAAAGTCCACACCCATCAACGAAGACCCAATGCAGCCAAAAATAAATAAATAAAATAAATAAATTTATATAAAAAAAGAATAAACACAGATAAGGTAAAAGCATATCTCCAGCTTCACCTAGCAGAGTTTCAGTTTGTGCCTGTTGCCTCAATGTTTCTCCCATTTGGCATTGAACCAATTCTTCATTACATTAAAATAAACTAGGATAGGTTTATTTTTCCCACTTTGTACTTACAGTTCCTATTATGGTCTCATCTGATAGTGTGTGAGACCTTTGTATTAGATGGAATTCTTGCTCTGACATGTAGTTGAATTTGAAAAATTATCAGCTAACACTTGAATCTTCTCTCAACGTTTTCAAGATACCACATAACCAATATTTCCCCATCAAAAACAGAGTGTGGCCCCAACTGACAAAACTAAGTAGCCTCAGACACAGGTACAAAGGACAGCTACAAAAGGACAATATTTGGACTCAGACTGTAATCAGAAATATTCAATTTGCACTGACCCTGCCAGCAATGGAGCTATGGACTGAGAGATCAATTTAGTCCCTAGGTTATAGTCCACAATGTCAATTACAAATAAAAAGAAATGCTACGTTACAGCTACCTGAGGTATATATGAGATATAGAAGCTGAGCAACACTGTTAAGGATATAATGTAGGGAGAGCAGTTTGAATGTCCTTGATAATGTATTTCCGTTCCTTATTTTATGGTGTACATACATAATATTTTATATTTGGTAACAACTTTTTATTCTGAAATAAACACACTTGGTATCAATACTTTATTAAAAAGTATTTGTTAAATAATAAATTAAGAAATCCATCTCTGTTTCTCAAGAAAGTTGACAATGAATGTGTCTCGTACAGCTTATCAAAATTTGGTGTTCATCATGGAGGACTTTGAGCTATCACTTATAACATGTAAGCCAGAAAACAAAAATTTGTTTAAGAAGTATTGACCTGTACTTTATAATTTAAAACTCATTGTCAGCAGACTATGCACTAATATTATGGTTTAATTGGTACAGCAGCAGATGCTACATTTAGATATCACGTTGTAAAGAATGATTTTTCATTTAGATCAAGTGACTAGTCTTCCAAGTTAATCTTGTACTTTTTTTATTCCACAATTTTTTGTGCATATAAGAAAAATGAAGAAAAAGTTAATCTGTTGGCTGTGTTAGAATAAGTTCAAACAGTTCATTGATACCAGTTCATATCAGTGACATCAGATTCTTCAAAATTAGTTTCAGTAATGGCTTGATTTTCATCATCCAGTTCTTGTAATGAAAAATCTTAGAAGTTAATTCTGTCAAAGATAAAATACCTGACATCATTGTGAACGCTATTGTAAATTCAATTAAAATGTTGAATATTGAAGGTAAAATTATTTTTTCATAGAAATAATAAAAATAGAAACTTGAAAGAACCGTTATGTATGGCTACAACTATATTCTTACAAAAACAAAAGCAAAACTTTGAGACAGAAATGTATATGAAACTAGTTTAGTGTTCATGTATTTCCTAATCATATCAGGAAATTCTACAATATTCTTTAAATTAAAATAAAAGTTGTACTTTCAGCTCCAACATATAAAGAGCTTAGCAGTTGTCACTTCCATACTTAGAAGAAAATAGTTGAACAAAATATAAATCAGCTTTACTTGGACTAATCAGAGAACTGAGGTCACAGGACAAACTGGCTCATCAAAATGTGGAGAGAATGGCAAATAAAGTTGGAGGAGGGGTTTGCTTACCTGGATTAGAAGATGCTGGAGCTATAAACTGGTAAGAATGCTTAAATGATGATTTTGATGAATTTCTGAAGAATAATTGTGAACTAGCATGAGAGTGAAAAATTCCTGAGGGCTGCAGTCTTAGAAGTGTTCCCACACTTCTGTGATTTATATCTTCAGTAACTGCACCAGATTCTCATAGTGAGGAGTCACGAAAATGCCTTCGTGTCTCTGCCAAAGAGGTAGAAGAGTAACAATAATGACATAAGCCCACAGTGTTCGCCACAACAAAGGGCTGCTCTAAAAGGAAAAGACTACCTATTTCCCCTGCAGGAAGTACTGGTACCAAACTGCAGCCCCACTCAAGCCTCCTATCTCACCTAAACGGAGGGAAATAGGAAACCATAGTTAAGGTCACATCTCAGGGACACACACCTACTAAATGACTGAGATTGAATCATAGCATTCTAGAGCACTTTCCATCTCAAACACCTTACAACCACGTTAATAAGACTACAGTATAATGATGGATGATAGCTGAAAGAGCTATAAAGCACAGAATCTGTCTAGGAAGAATTCTCAGGAAGTCAAAAGTCAAGATGGGGAGATAAAAACAAGGAAAGTAGAGAAAGTTGCCTATAACACCTACAGCTATAGCACACATTAAAACACCCCAGATCCTAGTTAGATTAACACTAAAAGTTGACATACATCAGTCCCTATTGTCCCTAAACAACACATTCATATATCAAGAAAAACTAATAAACCATGCTAAAAGGAAAGACAAAACACAGTCTGAAGAAACAAAGTAAGCATTAGTTCCAAACTCAGATATGAATCAGAATTAGGAATTTTCAGAGAGTGAATTTAGAATAACTATAATTAATACATTGAGGGCTCTAATGGAAAAAGTAGACAACATGCAAGAACAAATTGATAATATAAGCAAAGAAATGGAAATGCTAAGAAACAATCAAAAGGAAATATTAGAAATTAAAAACTCTATAAGAGAAATGAAGAATACCTTCGATTAGTTCCCGGTAGATTGGACACAGATGAAAAAAGAATCAGTAAGCTTGAAGATATGTCAGTAAAAACTTCCAAAACTGTAATACAAAGAGGAAACAGGAAAAGAAAAAAACAAACAAACCAGAAACAGAAGAGAACATCCAAGAACTCTGGGACAATTTAAAAAGGTTCAACACATGTACAATTTGGATTCCAGAAGGAGAAGTAAGAAAGAAACATCAGAAGAAATATTTAATGTAATAATGGGAGAGAAATTTCAAAAATATATAATTATTGGGCTTCCCTGGTGGTGCAGTGGTTGAGAGTCCACCTGCCAATGCAGGGGACATGGGTTTGTGCCCTGGTCCGGGAAGATCCCACATGCTGCGGAGCGGCTGGGCCCGTGAGCCAGCAAAAAAAAAAAAAAAAAAAAAAAAAAAAAAAAAATATATATATATATATATATATATATATATATATATAAAATTATTGTCTGAAACCATACAAGCAAGAGGAGATTGGAGTGAAATGTTTAAAGTGTTGAGAGAAAACAGCAACAATAACACCAAACTTGAATTCTATATCCAGCAGAATAACTCTTCAAAAGTGAAGTAGAGTATTACAGGTAATAAAAACTTAGAGAATTCATCACCAGCAGACCTTCCCTGCAAGAATTTTTGAATTTTATTTTATGAAGTTATTTATTTATTTATTTATTTATTTATTTTTTACATCTTTATTGGAGTATAATTGCTTTACAATGGTGTGTTAGTTTCTTCTTTATAACAAAGAGAATCAGTTATACATATACATATACATATATTCCCATATCTCTTGCTTCTTGCATCTCCCTCCCTCCCCCGCTCCCTATCCCACCCCTCCAGGCGGTCACAAAGCACCAAGCTGATCTCCCTGTGCTATACGGCTGCTTCCCACTAGCTATCTACCTTACGTTTGGTAGGGTATATATGTCCATGCCTCTCTCTCGCTTTGTCACAGCTTACCCTTCCCCCTCCCCATCTCCTCAAGTCCATTCTCTAGTAGGTCTGTGTCTTTATTCCTGTCTTACTCCTAGGTTCTTCATGACATTTTTTTCCTAAAATTCCATATATGTGTTAGCATATGGTATTTGTCTTTCTCTTTCTGACTGACTTCACTCTGTATGACAGACTCTATGTCTATCCACCTCATTACAGACAACTCAGTTCCTTTTTATGGCTGAGTAATATTCCATTGTATATATGTGCCACATCTTCTTTATCCATTCATCCGATGATGGACACTTAGGTTGCTTCCATCTCCGGGCTATTGTAAATAGAGCTGCAATGAACACTGTGGTACATGACTCTTTTTGAATTATGGTTTTCTCGGGGTATATGCCCAGTAGTGGGATTGCTGGGTCATATGGTAGTTCTATTTGTAGTTTTTTAAGGAACCTCCATACTGTTCTCCACAGTGGCTGAACCAATTCATATTTCCACCAACAGTGTAAGAATGTTCCCTTTTCTCCACACCCTCTCCAGCATTTATTGTTTCTAGATTTTTTTGATGATGGCCATTCTGACTGGTGTGAGATGATATCTCATTGGAGTTCTGATTTGCATTTCTCTAATGATTAATGATGTTGAGCATTCTTTCATGTGTTTGTTGGCAGTCTGTATATCTTCTTTGGAGAAATGTCTATTTAGGTCTTCTGCCCATTTTTGGATTGGGTTGTTTTTTTTTTTTGTTGTTATTGAGCTGCATGAGCTGCTTATAAATTTTGGAGATTAATCCTTTGTCACTTGCTTCATTTGCAAATATTTTCTCCCATTCTGAGGGTTGTCTTTTGGTCTTGTTTATGGTTTCTTTTGCTGGGCCAAAGCTTTGAAGATTCATTAGGTCCCGTTTGTTTATTTTTGTTTTTATTTCCATTTTTCTAGGAGGTGGGTCAAAAAGAATCTTGCTGTGATTTATTTCATAGAGTGTCCTGCCTTTGTTTTCCTCTAAGAGTTTGATAGTTTCTGGCCTTACATCTAGGTCTTTAATCCATTTTGAGCCTATCTTTGTGTATGGTGTTAGGGAGTGATCTAATCTCATACTTTTACATGTACCTGTCCAGTTTTCCCAGCACGCTTTTTGAAGAGGCTGTCCTTTCTCCACTGTACATTCCTGCCTCCTTTATCAAAGATAAGGTGACCATATGCGCATGGGTTTATCTCTGGGCTTTCTATCCTGTTCCACTGATCTATCTTTCTGTTTTTGTGCCAGTACCATACTGTCTTGATTACTGTAGCTTTGTAGTATAGTCTGAAGTCAGGCAGCCTGATTCCTCCACCTCCGTTTTTAGTTCTCAGGATTGCTTTGGTTATTCGGGGTCTTTTGTGTTTCCATACAAATTGTGAAATTTTTTGTTCTAGTTCTATGAAAAATACCAGTGGTAGTTTGATAAGGATTGCATTGAATGTGTAGATTGCTTTGGGTAGTAGAGTCATTTTCACAGTGTTATTTCTTCCATTCCAAGAACATGGTATATCTCTCTACTTGTATCTTTAATTTCTTTCATCAGTGTCTTATAATTTTCTGCATACAGGTCTTTTGTCTCCTTAGGTAGGTTTATCCCTAGATATTTTATTCTTTTTGTTGCAATGGTAAATGGGAGTGTTTTCTTGATTTCCCTTTCAGATTTTTCATCATTCCTGTATAGGAATGCCAGAGATTTCTGTGCATTAATTTTGTATCCTTCTTCTTTACCAAATTCATTGATTAGCTCTAGTTGTTTTCTGGTAGCATCTTTAGGATTCTCTATATATAGTGTCATGTCATCTGCTAACAGTGACAGCTTTACTTCTTTTCTGATTTGGATTCCTTTTATTTCCTTTTCTTCTCTGATTGCTGTGGCTACATCTTGCAAAGCTGTGTTGAATAAGAGTGGTAAGAGTGGGCAACCTTGTCTGGTTCCTGATCTTAGTGAAAATGCTTTCAGTTTTTCACCATTGAGGACGATGTTGGCTCTGGGTTTGACATACATGGCCTTTATTATGTTGAGGAAAGTTCCCTCTATGCCTACCTTCTGCAGGGTTTTTATCATAAATGGGTGTTGAATTTTGTCAAAAGCTTTCTCTGCATCTATTGAGATGACCGTATAGTTTTTCTCCTTCAATTTGTTAATGTGGTTTATCACACTGATTGAATTGCGTATATTAAAGAATGCTTGCATTCCTGGAGAAAACCCCACTTGATCATGGTGTATGATCCTTTTAATGTGCTGTTGTATTCTGTTTGCTAGTATTTTGTTGAGGATTTTTGCATCTATGTTCATCAGTGATATTGGCCTGTAGTTTTCTTTCTTTGTGAATCCTTGTCTGGCTTTGGTATCAAGGTAATGGTGGCCTTGTTGAATGAGTTTGGGAGTGTTCCTCCATCTGCTGTATTTTGGAAGAGTTTAAGAAGGATAGGTGTTAGCTCCTCTCTAAATGTTTGGTAGAATTCACCTGTGAAGCCATCTGGTCCTGGGCTTTTGTTTGTTGGAAGATTTTTAATCACAGTTTCAATTTCAGTGTTTGTGATTGGTCTGTTCATATTTTCTATTTCTTCCTGATTTAGTTTTTGCAGGTTGTGCATTTCTAAGAATTTGTCCATTTCTTCCAGGTTGTCCATTTTATTGGCATAGAGTTGCTTGTAGTAATCTCTCATGATCTTCTCTGCAGTGTCAGTTGTTACTTCTCCTTTTTCATTTCTAATTCAATTGATTTGTCTTCTTCCTTTTTTTCTTGGTGAGTCTGGCTAATGCTTTATCGATTTTGTTTATCTTCTCAAAGAACCAGCTTTTAGTTTTATTGATCTTTGCTGTTGTTTCCTTCATTTCTTTTTCATTTATTTTTGACCTGATTTTTATGATTTCTTTCCTTCTCCTAATTTTGGGGTATTTTTTTTCTTCTTTCTCTAATTACTTTAGGTGCAAGGTTAGCTTGTATATTCAAGATGTTTCCTGTTTCTTAAGGTAGGATTGTATTGTTATAAACTTCCCTCTCAGAACTGCTTTTGCTGCATCCCATAGATTTTGGGTCGTCGTGTCTCCATTGTCATTTGGTTCTAGGTATTTTTTTAATTTCCTCTTTGATTTCTTCAGTGATCACTTCGTTATTAAGTAGTGTATTGTTTAGCCTCCATGTGTTTGCATTTTTTACACATCTTTTCCTGTAATTGATATCTAGTCTCATAGCATTGTGGTCAGAAAAGATACTTGATACAATATCAATTTTCTTAAATTTACCACGGCTTGATTTGTGATGAAACCTATGATCTATCCTGGAGAGTATTCCATGAGCACTTGAGAAAAATGTGTATTCTTTTGTTTTTGGATGGAATGTCCTATAAATATCAATTAAGTCCATCTTGTTTAATGTATCATTTAAAGCTTGTGTTTTCTTATTTATTTTCATTTTGGATGATCTGTCCATTGGTCAAAATGGGGTGTTAAAGTCCTCTACTATGAATGTGGTTCTGTTGATTTCCGCTTTTATGGCTGTTGGTATTTGCCTTATGTATTGTGGTGCTCCTATGTTGGGTGCATAAATATTTACAATTGTTATATCTTCTTCTTGGATCGATCCCTTGATCATTATGTAGTGTCCTTCTTTGTCTCTTCTAATAGTCTTTATTTTAAAATCTGTGTTGTCTGATATGAGAATTGCTACTCCAGCTTTCTGTTGGTTTCCATTTGCATGAAATATCATTTTCCATCCCCTTACTTTCGGTCTGTATGTGTCTCTAGGTCTGAAGTGGGTCTGTTGTAGACAGCAAATATATGGGTCTTGTTTTTGTATCCATTTAGCCAATCTGTGTCTTTTTGTGGGAGCACTTAGTCCATTTACATTTAAGGTAATTATCGATATGTATGTTCCTATTCCCATTTTCTAAATTGTTTTGGGTTCGTTATTGTAGGTCTTTTCCTTCTCTTGTGTTTCTTGCCTAGAGAAGATCCTTTAGAAGTTGTTGTAAAGCTGGTTTGGTGGTGCTAAACTCTCTCAGCTTTTGCTTGTCTATAGAGGTTTTAATTTCTCCATCAAATCTGAATGAGATCTTTGCTGGGTAGAGTAATCTTGGTTGCAAGTTTTTCTCTTTCATCACTTTAAATATGTCCTGCCAGTCCCTTCTGGCTTGCAGAGTTTCTGCTGAAAGATCAGCTGTTAACCTTATGGGGATTCCCTTATGTGTTATTTGTTGTTTTTCCCTTGCTGCTTTTAATATGTTTTCTTTGTATTTAATTTTTGACAGTTTGATTAATATGTGTCTTGGCGTATTTCTCCTTGGATTTATCTTGTATGGGACTCTCTGTGCTTCCTGGACTTGATTAACTATTTCCTTTCCCATATTAGGGAAGTTTTCAATTATAATCTCTTCAAATATTTTCTCAGTCCCTTTCTTTTTCTCTTCTTCTGAAACCCCTATAATTCAAATGTTGGGGCATTTAATGCTGTCCCAGATGTCTCTGAGACTGTCCTCAGTTCTTTTCATTCTTTTTTCTTTATTCTGCTCTGCTGTAGTTATTTCCACTATTTTATCTTCCAGGTCACTTATCCGTTCTTCTGCCTCATTTAGTCTGCTACTGATCCCATCTAGAGTATTTTTCATTTCATTTATTGTGTTGTTCATCGTTGTTTCATCTTTAGTTCTTCTAGGTTCTTGTTAAATGTTTCTTGCATTTTGTCTATTGTATTTCCAAGATTTTAGATCATCTTTACTATCACTATTCTGAACTCTTTTTCAGGTAGACTGCCTATTTCCTCTTCATTTGTTAGGTCTGGTGGGTTTCTGTCTTGCTCCTTCATCTGCTGTGTGTTTTTCTGTCTTCTCATTTTGCTTATCTTACTGTGTTTGGGGTTTCCTTTTTGTAGGCTGCTGGTTTGTAATTCCCCTTGTTTTTGGTGTCTGTCCCCAGTGGCTAAGGTTGGTTCAGTGGGTTGTGTAGGCTTCCTGGTGGAGGGGCCTACTGCCTGCATTTTGGTGGATGAGGCTGGATCCTTTCTTTCTGCTGTGCAGGTCCATGTCTGGTGGTGTGTTTTTGGGGTGTCTGTGGACTTATTATGATATTAGGCTGCCTCTCTGCTAATGGGTGGTGTTGTGTTTCTGTCTTGCTTGTTGTTTGGTGTAGGATGTACAGCACTGTAGCTTTCTGGTCCTTGAGTGAAGCTGGGTGCTGGTGTTGAGATGGAGATCTCTGGGAGATTTTCGCCATTTGATATTATGTGGACCTGGGAGGTCTCTTGTGGACCAGTGTCCTGAAGTTGGCTCTCCGACCTCAGAGGCACAGCACTGACTGCTGGCTGCAGCACCAAGAGCATTTCATCGACACGGCTCAGAATAAAAAGGAGAAAAAGTAGAAATAAAGAATTAGTAGAAGTAGAAAGAAAGAAATAAAGGGAGGGAGGGAGGTCGAGAGGGAGGAAGGAAGGAAGGAAGGAGGGAAAGAAGGGAAAAAAGAAAGAAAGAAGATAAAGTAATATAAAATATAATAAAGTTATGAAAATATAAAATAATTAAGGAAAAAAAAATAGAAACAAAAACGGACAGATAGATCCCTAGGACAAATGGTGGAAGGAAAGCTATACAGACAAAATCTCACACAGAAGCATACACATACACACTCACAAAAGGAAGAAAAGGGTAAAAAAATCATAAATCTTGCTCTCAAATTCCGTCTCCTCAATTTGGGATGATTCTTTGTCTAAAGGAGGGAAGGAAGGAAAGAAAGAAAGAGAGGAAGAAGATAAAGTAAAATAAAATAATTAGATAAAAAATAATTATTAAGAAAAAAAATTTTTTTTAAAATGGACAGATAGAACCCTAGTACAAATAGTGGAAGCAAAGCTATACAGACAAAATCTCACAGAGAAGCATACACATACACACTCACAAAAAGAGGAAAAGGGGAAAAAATCATAAATCTTGCTCTCAAAGTCCACCTCCTCAATTTGGGATGATTCGTTGTCTATTCATGTATTCCACAGATGCAGGGTACATCAAGTTGATTGTGGAGCTTTAATCCGATGCTCCTGAGGCTGCTGGGAGAGATTTCCCTTTCTCTTCTTTGTTCTCACAGCTCCCAGGGGCTCAGCTTTGGATTTGGCCCCACCTCTGTGTGTAGGTCCTCAGAGGGCTTCTGTTCTTCGCTCAGACAGGACGGGGTTAAAGGAGCCGCTGATTCGGGGGCTGGGTCCTTCAGGCCTGGGGGAGGGAGGGGCACGGAGCGCGGGGTGGGCCTATGGCGGCAGAGGCTGGCGTGACGTTGCACTAGCCTGAAGCTCACTGTGTGTTCTCCCGGGGAAGTTGTCCCTGGATCCCGGAACCCTGGCAGTGGCGGGCTGCACAGGCTCCCCGGAAGCGGGGTGTGGATAGTGTCTTGTGCTCGCACACAGGCTTCTTGGTGGCGGCAGCAGCAACCTTAGCATCTCATACCCGTTTCTGGGGTCTGCGCTTTTATCCGCAGCTCACGCCCGTCTCTGGAGCACCTTTAAGCAGCGCTCTTAATCCCCTCTCCTCACGCACCAGGAAACAAAGAGGGAAGAAAAAGTCTCTTGCCTCTTCGGCAGGTCCAGACTTTTCCCCAGAGTCCCTGCCGGCTAGCCGTGGTACACTAACCCCCTGCAGGCTGTGTTCACGCCGTCAACCCCAGTCCTCTCCCAGCGTGCTAACTGAAGCCTGAGCCTCAACTCCCAGCCCTGCCCACCCCGGCAGGTGAGCAGACAAGCCTCTCGGGCGGGTGAGTGCTGGTCGGCACAGATCCTCTGTGCAGGAATCTCTCCGCTTTGCCCTCTGCACCCCTGTTGATGTGCTCTACTCCGTGGCTCCAAAGCTTCCCCCTCCGCCACCCGCAGCCTCCGCCCACGAAGGGGCTTCCTAGTGTGTGGAAACCTTTCCTCCTTCACAGCTTCCTCCCACTGGTGCAGGTCCCATCCCTATTTATTTGTCTCTGTTCATTCTTTTTTCTTTTGCCCTACCCAGGTACATGGGTGGGGGTTTCTTGCCTTTTGGGAGTTCTGAGGTCTTCTGCCAGCGTTCAGTAGGTGTTCTGTAGGAGTTGTTCCACGTGTAGATGTATTTCTGGAATATCTGTGGGGAGGAAGGTGATCTCCGCGTCTTACTCTTCCGCAATCTTCCCGGAAGCCCTATTTATTTATTTTTAAAATTGAAATATAGTTGATTTACAATGTGTTAGTTTCTGGTGTACAGCACAGTGATTCAGTTTAGTGTGTGTGTGTGTGTGTGTATTTATATATACACACACCACATCTTCTTCATCAGTTCATCTGTTGCTGAACATTTAGTTTGCTTCTATGTCTTGGCTGTTGTAAATAGTGCTGCCGTGAACATTGGGGTGCATATTCCTTTTTGAACTAGTGTTTTCTCCAGATATATGCCCAAGAGTGGGATTGCAGGATCATATGGTTACTCTCTTTTTACTTTTTTAAGGAACCTCCATACTGTTCTCCATATTGGCTGTACCAATTTACATTTCCACCAACAGGGTGGAAAGGTTCCTTTTTCTCCACACCCTGTCCAGCATTCATTATTTGTGGACTTTTTGATGATGGCCATTCTGACTGGTGTGAGGTAATATCTCATTGTAGTTTTGATTTGCATTTCTCTGATGATTAGCGGTGTTGAGCATCTTTTCATGTTCTTTTCGGCCATCTGTGTCTTTTTGGAGAAATGTCTATTTAGGTCTTCTGCCCATTTTTCCATTGGGTTGTTTGTTTTTTTGTTGTTGAGTTTTGTTTTGTTTTTTTATCATTTTTTTTAACATCTTTATTGGGGTATAATTGCTTTACAATGGTGTGTTAGTTTCTGCTTTATAACAGAGTGAATCAGTTATACATATACATATGTTCCCATATCTCTTCCCTCTTTGTCTCCCTCCCTCCCACCCTCCCTATCCCCCCCCTCCAGACAGCCACAAAGAACCGAGCCGGTTTCCCTGTGCCATGCGGCTGCTTCCCACTGGCTATCTACCTTACGTTTGTTAGTATATATATGTCCATGTCTCTCTCTCGCCCTATCACACCTCACCCTTCCCCCTCCCCATATCCTCAAGTCTGTTCTCCAGTAGGTCTCTGTCTTTATTCCTGTTTTACCCCTAGGTTCTTCATAACATTTTTTTTTCTTAAATTCCATATATATGTGTTAGCATACGGTATTTGTCCTTCTCTTTCTGACTTACTTCACTCTGTATGACAGACTCTAGATCTATCCACCTCATTACAAATAGCTCAATTTCGTTTCTTTTTATGGCTGAGTAATATTCCATTGTATATATGTGCCACATCTTCTTTATCCATTCATCCGACGACGGGCACTTAGGTTGTTTCCATCTCCGGGCTATTGTAAATAGAGCTGCAATGAACATTTTGGTACATGACTCTTTCTGAATTCTGGTTTCCTCAGGGTATATACCTAGTAGTGGGATTGCTGGGTCATATGGTAGTTCTATTTGTAGTTTTTTAAGGAACCTCCATACTGTTCTCCATAGTGGCTGAACCAATTCACATTCCCACCAGCAGTGCAAGAGTGTTCCCTTTTCTCCACACCCTCTCCAGCATTTATTGTTTCTAGATTTTTTGATGATGGCCATTCTGACTGGTGTGAGATGATATCTCATTGTAGTTTTGATTTGCATTTCTCTAATGATTAATGATGTTGAGCATTCTTTCATGTGTTTGTTGGCAGTCTGTATATCTTCTTTGGAGAAATGTCTATTTAGGTCTTCTGCCCATTTTTGGATTGGGTTGTTTATTTTTTTGTTATTGAGCTGCATGAGCTGCCTGTAAATTTTAGAGATTAATCCTTTGTCAGTTGATTCATTTGCAAATATTTTCTCCCATTCTGAGGGCTGTCTTTTGGTCTTGTTTATGGTTTCCTTTGCTGTGCAAAAGCTTTGAAGTTTCATTAGGTCCCATTTGTTTATTTTTGTTTTTATCTCCATTACTCTAGGAGATGGGTCAAGAAGGATCTTGCTGTGATTTATGTCATAGAGTGTTCTGCCTATGTTTTCCTCTAAGAGTTTGATAGTTTCTGGCCTTACATTTAGGTCTTTAATCCATTTTGAGCTTATTTTTGTGTATGGTGTTAGGGAGTGATCTAATCTCATACTTTTACATGTACCTGTCCAGTTTTCCCAGCACCACTTATTGAAGGGGCTGTCCTTTCTCCACTGTATATTCCTGCCACCTTTATCAAAGATAAGGTGACCATATGTGCATGGGTTTATCTCTGGGCTTTCTATCCTATTCCATTGATCTATCTTTCTGTTTTTGTGCCAGTACCATACTGTCTTGATTACTGTAGCTTTGTAGTATAGTCTGAAGTCAGGCAGCCTGATTCCTCCAGCTCCATTTTTTGTTCTCAAGATTGCTTTGGCTATTCGGGGTCTTTTGTGTTTCCATACAAATTGTGAAATTTTTTGTTCTAGTTCTGTGAAAAATGCCAGTGGTAGTTTGATAGGGATTGCATTGAATCTATAGATTGCTTTGGGGAGTAGAGTCATTTTCACAATGTTGATTCTTCCAATCCAAGAACATGGTATATCTCTCCATCTGTTTGTATCATCTTTAATTTCTTTCATCAGTGTCTTATAATTTTCTGCATACAGGTCTTTTGTCTCCTTAGGTAGGTTTATTCCTAGATATTTTATTCTTTTTGTTGCAATGGTAAATGGGAGTGTTTTCTTGATTTCACTTTCAGATTTTTCATCGTTAGTATATAGGAATGCCAGAGATTTCTGTGCATTAATTTTGTATCCTGCTACTTTACCAAATTCATTGATTAGCTCTAGTAGTTTTCTGGTAGCATCTTTAGGATTCTCTATGTATAGTATCATGTCATCTGCAAACAGTGACAGCTTTACTTCTTCTTTTCCGATTTGGATTCCTTTTATTTCCTTTTCTTCTCTGATTGCTGTGGCTAAAACTTCCAAAACTATGTTGAATAAGAGTGGTGAGAGTGGGCAACCTTGTCTTGTTCCTGACCTTAGTGGAAATGCTTTCAGTTTTTCGCCATTGAGGATGATGTTGGCTGTGGGCTTGTCATATACGGCCTTTATTATATTGAGGAAAGTTCCCTCTACACCTACTTTCTGCAGGGTTTTTATCATAAATGGGTGTTGAATTTTGTCAAAAGCTTTCTCTGCATCTATTGAGATGATCATATGGTTTTTCTCCTTCAATTTGTTAATATGGTTAATCACATTGATAGATTTGCGTATATTGAAGAATCCTTGCATTCCTGGAATAAACCCCACTTGATCATGGTGTATGATCCTTTTAATGTGCTGTTGGATTCTGTTTGCTAGTATTTTGTTGAGGATTTTTGCATCTATGTTCATCAGTGATATTGGCCTGTAGTTTTCTTTCTTTGTGACATCCTTGTCTGGTTTTGGTATCAAGGTGATGGTGGCCTCGTAGAATGAGTTTGGGAGTGTTCCTCCCTCTGCTATATTTTGGAAGAGTTTGAGAAGAATAGGTGTTAGCTCTTCTCTAAATGTTTGATAGAATTCGCCTGTGAAGCCATCTGGTCCTGGGCTTTTGTTTGTTGGAAGATTTTTAATCACAGTTTCAATTTCAGTGTTTGTGATTGGTCTGTTCATATTTTCTATTTCTTCCTGATTCAGTCTTGGCAGTTTGTGCATTTCTAAGAATTTGTCCATTTCTTCCAGATTGTCCATTTTATTGGCATAGAGTTGCTTGTAGTAATCCCTCATGATTTTTTGTATTTCTGCAGTGTCAGTTGTTACTTCTCCTTTTTCATTTCTGATTCTATTGATTTGAGTCTTCTCCCTTTTTTTCTTGATGAGTCTGGCTAATGGTTTATCTATTTTGTTTATCTTCTCAAAGAACCAGCTTTTAGTTTTATTGATCTTTGCTATTGTTTCCTTCATTTCTTTTTCATTTATTTCTGATCTGATTTTTATGATTTCTTTCCTTCTGCTAACTCTGGGGTTTTTTTGTTCTTCTTTCTCTAATTGCTTGAGGTGCAAGGTTAGGTTGTTTATTCGAGATGTTTCCTGCTTCTTAAGGTGGGCTTGTATTGCTATAAACTTCCCTCTTAGAACTGCTTTTGCTGCATCCCATAGGTTTTGGGTCGTTGTATCTCCATTGTCATTTGTTTCTAGGTATTTTTTAATTTCCTCTTTGATTTCTTCAGTGATCACTTCGTTACTAAGTAGTGTATTGTTTAGCCTCCATGTGTTTGTATTTTTTACTGCTCTTTTCCTATAATTGATATCTAATCTCATGGCGTTGTGGTCGGAAAAGATACTTGATATAATTTCAATTTTCTTAAATTTACCAAGGCTTGATTTGTGACCCAAGATATGACCTATCCTGGAGAATGTTCCATGAGCACTTGAGAAAAATGTGTATTCTGTTGTTTTTGGATGGAGTGTCCTATAAATATCAATTAAGTCCATCCTGTTTAATGTATCATTTAAAGCTTGTGTTTCCTTATTTATTGTTGTTGAGTTTTATGAGCTGTTTGTCCATTTTGGAAATTAAGGCCTTATTGTTTGCATTGTTTGCAAATATTTTCTCCTAGTCCGTAGGTTGTCTTTTCAGTTTGTTTATGGTTTCCTTTGCTGTGCAAATGCTTGTGAGTTTGATGAGGTCCCATTTGTTTATATTTGCTTTTATTTCTATTGCCCTGGAAGATTCACCTAAGAAAGCATTGGTACGATTTATGTTGGAGAATATTTTGCCCATGTTCTCTAGGAGTTTTATGGTGTCATATCTTATATTTGTCTTTAAGCCATTTTGAGTTTATTTTTGTGTATGGTGTGAGGGTGTGTTCTGACTTCATTGATTTACATAAGAATTTTTTAAAAAATTTTTTAGGGAGAAGAAAAATTACATCGATCAGAAACTCAGACATACGTGGAAAAGGGAAAAGCATTCAAGAAAAAATAAATGAAGGTAAGATAATTTAGAATTGTTTTCTTATTTTTAATAGCTCAAAATATAACTTTTAAAACTAATAACAGTAACAATGTATTAGGCCATTATAGCATATGAATAAGGTAAATGAATGACAGCAATATTATGATGGTCAGAGGTACAATTTGAAGTACTGTCTTAAAGCACTTTCACTATACATGAAATGGGATATTGTTACTTGAAAGTGGACTTAGATTAGTTATAAATGAATATTGCACACTCTAGAGCAACTGGTAGATTTTTTTAAGTTAGGAACAAATTCAAAGATAAAATGGAATCATACAAAATGCTCAATTAAACCAGTGAAAACAGAATATGAGTAGGGTTTGGGGAGAAGGACAGTACAAAAAATAGAAAACAGTTACAGACTTCATAAATGTTGTGATGGCCAATTTTTGTGTCAATTTTAATGGGTAACAGGATCCCAAGATATTTGGTCAAACATTATTCTTGGTGTATCTATGAGGGTGTTTCTGGATCAGATTAACATTTGACTCTGTGGCCTGAGTGAAGCAGATTGTCCTCATTGATGTGGGTTGGCTTCATCCAATCAGTTGAAGATCTGAATAGAACAAAAAGGGTGACCCTCACTTGAGTAAGGGGAGACTTTTTCCTGCCTTTGCTCTCAAAGTGAAGCATCAGCTCCTCCTGGGTCTCAGGATGGCTGGTCTTCTGACTAGAACTACACCATAGGCTCTCCTGGATCTCCAGCTTGCTGACTCACCCTTCAGACAAGGGACTTGTCAGCCTCCATAATTCCTTCAACCAATTCCTTATCTTATCTTTCTCTCCCTCCCTCTCTCTCTCTCTCCTAGAGGTTTTGGTTCTCTGGAGAACCCTGACACATACAAATATTAATAAAACTCTATTAAATTTGCTTTAAATATGAATTGTCTAAATACACCCATTAAAAGACACAGATTGTCAGAATATATATTTTTAAATCTATATTAATTTCAGACAAAATGGACTTCAGAACAAAGAAAGTTGACAGTGATAAAGGGTGGCATTAAAAAATGATAAAGTAGTCAATTCTTTAAGAAGACATAACAGTCCTCAGTGTGCATGTCCCTAACAAGAGATCAAAGGCAAAGCAAAAACTGACAGAACTGAAAGGAGAAACAGACAAATCTAGTGCTACAGCTGAAAACTTTAACACTTCTATTTCAGTAATTGATAGACCAAGCAGGTAGAAAATCAGTAAGGATATAGTTGACATGAACAGCACAATAAATCAATCTGATTTAACAGACATTTATAGACTATACCCTCCCACCACAAATTACACGTTTCTCAGTCTCACATGAAACATACACCAAGAAAGACCAAAGTCTGTCCCATAAAATAAACCTTAGCAAATTCAAAAGAATATAAATCATACAAAGTATATTCTCAGACCACAATGGAATTAACCTAAAAATCAATAACAGGAACATAGCTGGAAAATTCCAAAGGTTTGGAGATTAAACAACATAATTCTAAATAACAAAATGGTCAAAAAAGAGTCAAGAGAAATTTTAAGAATATTTTGATCTAAACAGAAATTACAGCTAACATCAAAATTTGTGGTATGCAGTAAAAGCAGTGCTTAAAGGGAAATATGTAGCTTTAAATTTATGTGTTAGAAAATATCAAAAATCAGTATCCTAAGCTTTCACCTTTAGGAAACTAGAGAAAGAAGAACAATGTAAGCCTACACAAAACAGAGAAAAAAATTAAAAATAGAGCAAAAAATCAATGAAATTGAAAACAGAAAAATGAACAAAATAGAAATAAATGGAACTTAAAGGATTATTTTGAAAAGATTATATGGTTGATAAATTTCAATCTAGGATAAGCAAGAAAACAGAAGACACAAGATGTCAATATCAGAAATAAAACAGGGGCTATCAAAAATGATTTCATGGATATGTATATTTAAAAGGATATAAATATATATTTATATTTAAAACGATAATAAAGGTATACTTTGAACAACTCTGTGCCTCCAAATTTGATAATGTAAGTGAAATGGACCAATCCCTTAAAAGATACAAACTACTCAAATTTCTACATAGAGAAATAAATAATCTGAATAGCTTATATGTGTTAAAGAAATTGAATCAATAACTAATAACTTTCCAAAAGTGAAATCACCAGGTCCAGATAATTTTATTGGTGAATTTTAGAAAACATTTTATAAAAATGTGATACCTATTCTCCACAATATCTTCCAGAAATAGAATCAGAAGGAATAATTCTTAATTCATTATATAAGGCCATCATTATCTTAATGCCAAAACCAGGTAAAGAAATTACAAGAAAGGAAAACTATGGACCAATATCTCTACTGGACACTGATACAAAAATTTGAACAAAATATTAGCAAATGGAATCTAACAATGTATAAAAAGATATGTACAATGATCAAGTGGGATTTATTCTGAGTACACTGATTACTAATTAAGGCTGATTTAGTATTTGAAAATTAACTGATGTAATTCATCACACCAAAAAGCTAAAGAAGAAAATTTACATAATCATATTGATACAGAAAAATTGTTGAACAAAATTCAAGACATATTCATAATAAACAATCTCAGCAAACTAGGAATAGAGAACTTCCTCAATTTGGTAAAGAGCACCTACACATAATGTATAGCTAACACAGTGTTTAATGCTGAGTAACTGGTTGCTTAATTAAGACTGAGAATAAGTCAAGAATGTCTTCTCTCACCACCCCTACTCAATAGCATGCTGGAAGTTATTACTAATATTAATATAATAAGATGACAAAGAGAACAAACAGCATATGGGTTGAAAAGAAAGAAAGAAAACCATCTCTTCTCTCAAATGACATCATTATCTAAGTAGAAAATCCCAAAGGACCTGGAACTGATATGCAAAACTAGCAAGTTTGTAGGATAAAAGGTGATATACAAAAATCAATTATTTTATTATGTATCAGCAATGTATAATTAGAATGTGAAAATTTAAAAATATTAGCACCCAATAAAATAAAATTCTTAGGTATAAATTTATCAAAACACATACGGAGACCATATGTAGAGAACTGTAAAACTCTAATGAAAGACATCAAAGATGATCTAAATAAATGGACATCATATATTGAAAGATGCAACATTGTTAATATGTCCATTCTTCACAACTTGATCTATAGATTCCTTGCATCCCAATCAGTATCCCAGGAGGCATTTTTTAGATAGTGCCAAAGAGATTCTAAGGTTTATATGAACAGGCAAGCAACATACAATACCCTAAACAATAGTAAAGAAGAACAAGTTTGGAGGGCACACACCACCTATTTTCAAGACTTATTATAAAGCTGTAGTAATCAAGGCAGCAAGGTATTGGCAAAAGAATAGACATAGATCAGAATAACAAAGTAGAGAGCCCAGAAATAGATATCCACAAGTACTGTCAAATGATCTTTGACAAAGGGGCAAAGGCAAGCCAGTGGAGAAAGGATAGTGTTTTCAACAAATGGTGCTAGAATAATTGGACATCCATATGCATATATATA
>NW_006778096.1:431442-446354 GCF_000442215.2 Lipotes vexillifer | reverse complement strand
TATATTATATTAAATTAACTTAAAATGGATCATAGACCTAAATGTCAAATTCAAAACTACAAAACCTCTTAAACAAAGTACATAAGAAAAACTAAGTGGGCTTGGATTTGGTGATGAGCTTACTTCCAGAAACACACAACCCCAGACCAATCATGAGAAAAAACATTAGACAAATCCCAATTGAAAGATATTCTACAAAATACCTGACCAGTACTCCACAAAACTGTCAAGGTCATCCAAAGCAAGGAAAGTTTGAGAAAATGTAAAACAGCCAAGAGAAGCCTAAGAAGGCATGAAAACTAAATTTGATGTGGCATCCTGAGTAGGATCCTAAACAGACAAAAAGACATCAAGGAAAAACTAAGGAAATCTGAAGAATATATGAGTTTCAGTTAAGCATAATATATCAATATTTACACTAATCCTAACAAATATACTATAGTAATGTGAGATGTTAGTAATAGATGAAATGAGATAAGGCATATATGTGACCTTTTTGTACTATCTTCACAATTTTTCTTTAAGTTGAAAATTCTTAAAAGTACATATAATTTTTAAAACTATAAAAACATTAAAACTATAAATGCATAGAAGTTTTAGTTGTGAAATTTATAAATATTTCTATTTTTATACATATTAATGGACTACAATATTTATAACAATACTGATGTGGAAAACAAAATAATTTGAAAGCAATTAGATTGCTTTCTCTTTGTTACCATCATTAATCAGATTTAAAAACAAATTAAACTTGATTGTTGACTACTTCCTAGGTCAACCTGAAGGTCCTACACTGTGAGTTCTTGAAATTTTGATTATATGTGTTTTTTTTCAAAAACAGTTGGGAATTTTTAATCACGGTAGTCAAAGTATATAGCCCCAGAACGTTGGGTCTTAATATTTTCAGAATTGTAATTATTTTGAAAATAAACCTTGAAATCAAAAAGATGTTAAATGCATCTCTACAAAACCAATATATCAACTAAATAAATTAAAGAATGAGAATTAATGGATTTGTTTATTTGTATTTGGAAGATAATTTTTTTGATAGGTTAAATTTATTCTTTTTATCAGACTGGAATGAAATTGAGAAGATTTACAATTTTACCCTATTTAGTTTTGGGAAAATATTCAGAATTCTAAGTAGATATACTGTCTTTGACGAGTTTTGTCTTACAAAAGTATTTGTTGAAATACTCATTTTAAATTAAGGCAAAAGAAACTATGAAAATATATATATAAATTATTGCATGTTTTAGATCCTGGAATGGATGATAATTTATATGGCCACCTTTCTCATGAGGGTCATAAGGATTAACTTTAGATAAGTTACACAATGTGAAGTGTTGAGACTTTACTGTATGTGACCAAAAGGTGAGAAAAATGGCTAATATTGCTTTAAAATAGTAAGATATGCCTCAGGAAGAAACATATTTCATTTAAGGTCTTTCTTGAAAATAATATTACAATTACTGTAGAATGGATAGAAAATAAATGTGTTTAAGATTGTCTCTAAATCTAAGTAGGCTCTTCCATAGATTTGTGAAAACAATGATTCTGAATAGGTTGAAATGTGGTTCTAAGTGGATGTGTGTATTGGGTGTGGGGAACTGGACTCATTATTCTTTCCTTATGAATAAGGCTTTATTTTTAGTACTGTAACTGGATGTGTAACAGTTGGAAGGATTTATGATGAGGTCACTAAAATTCTGAATTCTAGTGGTGTTCATAGCAATAAAGTTGGCCACAATTACAGCTACATATGCTTGCAAAATAAACAGACCACATAAATCTCTGCAAGAAAGATCCTATTATAAGTGAAGTGAGAGAATTACAATAACTATTATGAACAATGGGGAAAATTTCTGTTACTGTCTATATAAAACTTTCAAAATTACTGTTGTATTAATTGAACTATTTAGGCAAAATTAACTGAACTATTTATGAGAAAAAGCCCCTTAACATTCGCTGGTTTTTAAGTAAGTTAAACATTTCTGAATCAGTTAAATTCAATTAAAATTACTTTTTCTTCTTGCACATTCCTTATATCTATTCTTCTTTGAGCAATCTTGTGAAGATAAATTCTTCTCATTTGAAAGCTAGCTGCAACTGTCTTGGTCACTAAGTGGATAGAATCTGGGTACACAAAATATGTTTGACTGGAGTAGGAAAAGAGAGAAGGATTGGGGCTTCCCTGGTGGCGCAGTGGTTGAGAGTCCGCCTGCCGATGCAGGGGACGCGGGTTTGTGCCCCGGTCCGGGAAGATCCCACATGCCGCGGAGCGGCTAGGCCCGTGAGCCATGGCCACTGAGCCTGCGCATCCGGAGCCTGTGCTCTGCAACTGGAGAGGCCACAACAGTGACACGCCCACATACTGCAAAAAAAAAAAAAAAAGAGGGAAGGATTAACGGAGGACTTGTCTTCTGTTGCCATTAATTTACTCCATCTTTACTTATAGAAACAAATTTTAAAAGGAACAAATGACAAGTAGAAAGGATAGAATACATAAAAAGACTGAGAAATTTCACAGCAGTTTTCTGGGTTGATGGTGAAAGTTATTAAAAAAAATAAGCTAACTGAATATTGAAAATTCCATAGAATTTTCAAATCTGATTAGAACAATAATTGAATAGATCTTTTCTTTAATAATTGAAGTAGAAAATGATAGAGGAAAATATAGGTTAGAAGAAAAAATGAGAGAAAAAATGAAAAATATAGGATTGGTGTATAAAATATGGCAAAAATTTATTTAGTATATAGAAATACTCTAGTAATCCCATATTAAGAAAGAACAAAATAAAAGGTTAAATCAGAGTTCTTTGGAAAGTAGGTCTCGGGGCAAGCATAGCAGAGAAAATAAAGGAGCAGAGCAATTCATATAATTGTTGGTTAATGCAGATCATACACAAATAAGATTATAACAAAATACTGTATACATTTGCTGGTAATTTTATAAAATTTAATAAATAGTGCAGGGCTTCGCTGGTGGCGCAGTGGTTAAGAATCTGCCTGCCAATGCAGGAGACACAGGTTCGAGCCCTGGTCTGGGAAGATCCCATGTGCCGTGGAGCAACTAAGCCTGTGCACCGCAACTACTGAGCCTGCGCTCCAGAGCCCGCGAGCCACAACTACTGAAGCCCGTGTGCTTAGAGCCCATGCTCCCAACAAGAGAAGCCACCACAATGAGAAGCCTGTGCACCACAACGAAGAGTAGTCCCTGCTCGCTGCAACCAGAGAAAAGCCTGCACACAGCAATGAAGACCCAATGCAGCCAAAAATAAAATAAAATAAAATAAATTTATCAAAATAAATAAATAGTGCAAATTATTTAAAGAATAATGACATCTCTTTTTAAAACTTGAATTTCCTTTCACACAATAAAACCATTTGGGAATTTCATTCAATGGTAGCATTTTTGAGTGTGTGTTTCAAATTATGCTTTGAAAAATTTGCTTAAGTAATTTTTATTTAAGTAAAAACAATTAGGTGTTCACTTTCCATCAGGAAAAGCCAATTGATTTATAAGGGACAATAACTAGAGATGCAGAGGTGCACATAAAAAAGGACTGTGTAAGTAGACCATGTAAGATGCTAAACTTGCTCTCTTTTTTTAAAATTTATTTTATTTATTTATTTATTTTTGTCTGTGTTGGGTCTTTCTTGCTGCACATGGGCTTTCTCTAGTTGTGGCTAGTGGGGGCTACTCTTTGTTGCGGTGTGCGGCTTCTCATTGCAGTGGCTTCTCTTGTTGCAGAGCACGGGCTCTTTGTGCACAGGCTTCAGTAGTTGTGGCATGCAGGCTTAGTTGCTCCATGGCATGTGGGATCTTCCCAGACTAGGGATCAATACTGTGACCCCTGCATTGGCAGGCAGGTTCTTAACCACTGCGCCACCAGGGAAGCCCCTAAACTTGCTCTTATATACATCTCTTTCTAATCCAAAATATGTTTAAAAAAGATATAATTGTAAAACCCTTTATGTAAAAATATTTTTTCTGTTTAATTTCTTAAAATTTCTTTTGTTTTTTTTTACTTTAAAAAACTTCACACAGTGGGTATTTTAATGTTCATGTTGTCATAACATAAATGAGGAGTAGACATTTCCTTTAGCTACCAATTAAAAGCACTATGAAATACAGTTTCAAATCCACAAGTCTTTTGCACAGAGTAGCCAAAAAGAATGCACCTGTGTACCTGGAAGCACTCCTGTAACCTGCTTACTACCTTCCCACTGTTTGGCCTCTGAATCCTCATTACCCATTATTGCTCACATGGAAATTGGAATTGGTGTGATTGGCTCCTTCTCTAGGGGAACTCCCTCTGCTGTCCTAACTATCTAAGTTCCTTATATCTAACTTTCTACTGATGCTCAAAGATGAATGCTGGCCCACTGACAGCATTGTACTGTCATTATTTTATGGAAGTAGTGGATGCAAAGAAATGATAATGGAATATTATAAAGGTTTTTCTTTTTTCTCATTTGCAGCTATTGAATAGTGTCTAATTATAGAAAACAAATGTGAACCATCATTTTAAAACTTTTTGTGATTGGCAATATTCAAGATAAGTAACATTGCTTATGTTCTCAAAGCAAGTAAACTCTAAAATTGTGAAAACTATTTTTCTCTAGCATTATAATTTGTGTTTTCTAGTTAAATAAGTGTTTTCTCTAGTGTTAAAACTATTTTCTCTGGATTGTTAAAGATTACTTTTCTCTAGTTTCTGAGGATATAAGGGAGACAGGCATAGGAATTTTATGCCTGACTTCCTCATATCCTCAGAACCAGAAGTTTGTTATTTTCTTTTCTTTCCTTTTTTCTCTTGTTCACCCAAAAGCTTTGGTGATTGGCTCCAATTCAATCCCAGGACACCACACTGCAGCTCTTTCAGAAGGAGAATCTAACACTAATCTGTCTGCACTGTCTGTTTTGAAAGCACATTGAAAATCAGGTCACCTGTAATCAGGTCACAGATCTGTGGAAAATAATATATAAAAGTAAGGGAAGGACCAGATGAACAAAGTAAAAACCAGTGGTGGGAGCAAGAGGGTTTTTTCGGAATACAAAAGAAATAGTGAGTCTTTTGCCTTTAAAAGTAGGATTTAATTGTGCAAGAAGTAGAAAAGAATCAAACCAACACTTTAATTTCTCTTGTATAATTTTTTAAAATTAACTTTTTATTTTAGAAATGTTTTAGACTTAGAGAATTTTTGCAAAGATAGTCCTATATATTCCATATCCTGTTTCCCTTGTTAACATTTACATTCATATGGTACACTGGTCACAATCAATGAATAGTGATGCATTATAATTAACTAAGTCCATAATTTCTACAGATTTCCTGTTTTCCCTTCCTGTCCTTTTTTGGTTCTATGATCCCATCCAGGATATCTCATTACATTTAGTTTTCATGTGTCCTTAGGCTTTTCTTGTATGTGACATTTATTTAGACTTTCCTTGCTTTTGCTGACCTTGACAGTTTTGAGGAATACTAGTGAGGTATTTAGTAGAATGCCCCTCAACTGGGATCTGTCTGATGTTTTCGCATAATTAGACTGGAAGGAAGACCACTAAGGTAAAGTGCTATTCTTATCACATCATGTCAGTCATGCAATATATAAAAGTGATTTATCACTGTTGATTTTAACCTTGATCACATAGCTTGACATAGTGTTTGTTAGCTTCTTTACTGTAAAGTAACTATTTTTATTTTCCCTTTTCATGCTCTACTCTTTGGAAGAAAGTCACTATGTGCAGCCTTTACTTGAGGAGGGCAATTTAAGGTCCATCACCTTAAGAAAGGAATATCTACATAAATTAGAATCTTCTAAACATGGGGTTTTTTGTTCTTCCCATTGATTTCTTTATTCAATCATTTATTCATATTTTTATATACTTGTGGGTTTATTTGGTGGGGGGAGGAGCATTTTCTTAATTTTTGAAACTAGACGTTGTTCCGGGCTTGTCATGTATGGTTCCTGCCCTAGTCTCCAAGTCAGTCACTTCTTCAAGGAGCACTAGTTTCTTTTCCATAGAATGATATTAGAAACCAACATTTGGGCACTGGGTATGCTTGTTACTTCTGGGGAGTGCTCTAGGCCCTCTCAAGGGGATATATGTATGTACAGTAACCCATTTATGCACACATTTCTATACATATTTCTACATGTTGCCATTTGTTTTTGGTATTTACCTGCTTGATGCTTTGAACTTCTTGGATCTGTGACTTGGTGTCTGCCATTAATTATTGAAAGTTCCCTGCCATTATTAATTTAAATACTTATTTTGCTGTGTTTTCCCTTTCTTCTCCTTCTTGGATGTTGCATATTTTCTTCTGTTTACTTTTTTCATTCTTTTTTTGTCCTCTTTATATTTCACTATGTGAAATTTCTATTGACATATCTTCAAGATCACTTACTCTTTCCTCGGGCTTGTGCAACCTAATGGTGAGTTGATCAAAGCCATTCTTCATTTCTGATATAGTGTTTCTGATATGAGGCATTTCCTTTTGATCGTTTCTTAAATTTTCCATCTCTTTGCTTATATTTCTCATCTGTTTTTTGCATCTTTTCTACTTTTTCCATTAGAGTCCTCAATATATTAATCATGTTTATATTAAATTCCTGTCTGATAATTCCAAAATGTAAGTCATACCTCAGTCTGGTTCTGATGCTTGCTTTGTCTCTTCAGACTGTGTTTTGTTTTGCCTTTTAGCATGCCTTATAATTTATTCTTGGTATCCAAACATGTTGTATCAGGCAATAGGAACTGGGTAAATGCATATTTAGTTGGCAATTTATGTTAACATGGCTATGAGTTGGACTTTGTTTCATGTCTGCTGTAGGTGTAGAAGCTAGAGACTTCAACCACCTCCACTGTCCTTCTTAACTTCTCTCCAGAAAGAGTCTGTGCCTTGCAACTCTTTCATCTATTATCTACTTTTATTATATTGCAGCTCTGTTGATGTCATGGTAAGGTATGGTGGAGAGCAAGTTTTCTATAATTTTCCAAGAAAATCACAGTCTTATAGTGGTCCTGCGTTTCTTTTTGATCACTTTCACCAGTGTTTCTTCCTTCCCCATACTCTTTTGACGGGATATAAAAATTTGAGGAGGCTGGCATAGGTGGAATGCCCTTCCCCCTTTTAATGCAGGAGGCTCTGGCTTCATTTCACAGGGATTGCTCTTCATTTGCTCCTATCACAGAAGCAAGGGATTCTTTCTTGTATCTTCCCCTTGAAAACTTGATGTGTTTCCTTGGCATTACCACAAAAGTGTGAGGGCTCATCAAAGACTGTAGCCATGAGTGTTTCTCACTTACACACTGATCTCTACTTAGTCTTAAGAAATTTGTCAGAATTACCATTTAAATGTTTCTACCAGTCTATGGCTCTAGTAGCTTCTGCTCCAGATAAGCAGATTTTGGCTATGATTTTCTGGATTTACCTGTCTCACCAGATTCCAGAGTGGCAGTTTGCTCTGAAAAGCCATTTCTCTGATGTGTCCAAGAAAAAAACATTGGTTTTTTGTTTGTTAGTTTTTTTTTTTCATGTTGTAATAATGAGAGTGAAAACTTCTAAGTTCTTTACATGTTGGCAGCAAAACCAGCAGTTTAAATTAGCTTAAAATTTGTTGTTGTTGTATTCTTGTTTCTCTATCAGATTGCTCAGTTGATAGTTGCCTCTAGTGGAAATTTCCCCTTCCTTCCACTATGCTTTCCCTTAACGTTCCTTCTCAAATTTGTTACGTGGCTTCTTGACTTTTTTTCTGAAAATTACTTTTTTTTTTTTTCGGGTACTTGGGCCTCTCACTGTTGTGGCCTCTCCCGTTGCGGAGCACAGGCTCCAGACGCGCAGGCTCAGCAGCCATGGCTCACGGGCCCAGCTGCTCCGTGGCATGTGGGATCTTCCCGGACCGGGGCACGAACCTGTGTGCCCTGCATCGGCAGGCGGACTCTCAACCACTGTGCCACCAGGGAAGCCCTGAAAATTACTTTTATATTACTTTAATTTTTGTCATTTGCACTCCTTTCTTTGGGTTTCAGGCCTCTTGTTTTGCAGTTGTAAATGCCAGAATAGCATTATGACAATTTCCTAATTCACTTGTCCCTTTCTTCAGCCTACCATACCTGGTAACTGATTTAAACTAGGGAATGTTGACTCAGGTATCTGAGAAAAATTGATTCTGTTGATTGTTTCTAGGCTCTTTTTGGCTGAACTTCTTGACAAATGCTAATTCTGGGTTTTATGTATATTTTCTTATTTAATGCTTGTTTCTTTTCATTCCTTATCACTATGTTTCCATGTATTTAAATCACAAAAGTGGAAAAATTACTAACACAAATTCATTCTTGAAAACTTCTTTGATACTTTAGCTTAACATTTTCAAAATTAATGCTTATAAAAAACAAAAAATGTTAAAGGCATAGAGGTCCAATCTTTGGTTTCTTTGGGGTGATTTTCATGTATTTATATTCTACTCCATCAAATAAAAAAGGACCCAGAGATTAACCAGAAAACCTATGAGCTCTTGTAAGATTCATGTAAATATTAAATTATTAAATATTAAATTACTGAAAGAAATCATGGATCTAAAAGTGAATTATTGCATAACTTTGAATGAAAGTTACATTCAATGGAGCTGCAATCTTTAACTACTGAAAGAAGTTTCCAGGCTTGCCATTTCTTGTTTCATATTTTATGTGGTGCCTCTATATCCCATTAGTAAGCTTGTAAGTAACACGTGTGTGTCTTTAGTGTAACACTTGTTCACCATTGTTGTAAAGATTGCAGTGAACTGTGGAGGACTGAGAGGGGCAACGCTAGCCTATACTGTTTCTGAAAGTAACATATAGGTATGGTATGAGTTAGTCTTATTTAGTTTGGTAAGGATCCTGACTAAATATCAAATATGGATCAACATCATTGTATAGGTTAATTCAGGTTTTTAAGAAGAGTTAAAATATATAAATATAGGCCTAATATTTGAGGTTACTAGTACCTTAAAACCAAATAAAAATGTCAAAATATGGTGATATCTTAATAAAAAATCAATCCATTTGCAAACTAAAGCAGTAGAAAATATACTATGGGCATCCCTTTCTACTGTGTATACAACTTATAAGACGGTTACTCATAAAGTACAGGGGATTAATCATAGAAAAAACACCTGATACATTGTTCTAGGTAATTACTCTTAAAATCTACAAAAAGCCCTCAAAATCTAAAGAATTTAATTGCAGATATGGTTTTGAAGATGGAAACACTTACAAAGAAGCATATTTTAATATTTGATGTACTTGTGTTCTGCTAATTGACACACAATTATCTCAGCTGGTATATTTCACTAACTTGGTGAAATAAATATATATATACATACATATACATATATATATATATCTGTGTGTGTATATATAAAACAAAAAATCCTTATAAATTGTGCCTACATAATAAGAAGAAATAAGGTAGAGAAAATATTTTCTAAGTCTATATGTTTTAAATATATTATGTCTGATATAGCAAAAATAATGTTAGTGTTTAACACCCGGAATAAGATTTTCTTAAAGATATAATAATATTTTAATATCATACAGATATGAACATAAAAAAGACAATGTGTTGTAAAGAAAAATTAAAAGTTTACAAGTTAAATATTAAAAAACATAATAGATGCTGGGTAAGCTTAATATAAGTTTCAGTGAAATGCATTAATTCTAGGATAGAAGTCATTGTTAGCTAAATCAATAAAACAGAAACATTTGTGGAATGAATGGAAGCATAACTTCTTTATTTAGAATTTTTAAAAATTGCATTTCTTTTATTGATATATAATTGACATATAAAGCATAACTTCTTTAAAAAGAAAAACTCAGACAATTGATAGACTAGGTTTCAGGTCTTGGTGCTAGATAATGCACGTGCTTATGAGAAGTATTATTTTTTTTTATTTTTATTTTTATTTATTTATTTATTTTTTATGTATGCGGGCCTCTCACTGCTGTGGCCTCTCCCGTTGCGGAGTACAGACTCCGGACGCGCAGGCTCAGCGGCCATGGCTCACGGGCCCAGCCGCTCCGCGGCATGTGGGATCTTCCCAGACCGGGGCACGAACCTGCGTCCCCTGCATCGGCAGGCGGACTCTCAACCACTGCGCCACCAGGGAAGCCCTATTTTTATTTTTTTGCTGTATGCGGGCCTCTCACTGTTGTGGCCTCTCCCATTGTGGAGCACAGGCTCCGGACGTGCAGGCCCAGCTGCCATGGCTCACAGGCCCAGCCACTCTGCGGCATGTGGGATCTTCCCGAACCGGGGCACGAACCCGCGTCCCCTGCATCGGCAGGCGGACTCTCAACCACTGCACCACCAGGGAAGCCCGAGAAGTATTATTTTTAAAGGAGCATTTTGCTTAAGAGAAGTATTGTTTTCAATGGGGAATTTTCCTTTAATTATTTTTCATATGTGTTTATTGAATTATAAAAGTCATCAAATTGCCTATTCAAAATATAACTGGCCTAAATCAATCATAACAGTAGGGGAGAAAATGACAATAAACAGGAATTAACTCACTTTAAGACTTAACTGAGCTGACTCCAGGGGTTAGATATACATCTCTACATGAAACACATTAATATTAGATTGTGATAGTGCTGGCAGGGATAAAAGTGTTGGGCCTGATGTTGACTTTTGAAAGAAAAACCTTTGTTTACCTAAATTATAGAAATAATTAGTAACAAAATATTCTGAGCCAATTCAGGAAAATTTACAGTAATAAAATAAAGTTTTCTGGTGCTTAAAATGTTTTCTCCTTATATATTCCAGTTTAACTTTGGCTACTTTTAATCAGGATTTTCTGACTTAGAAACAGAGAAAATATAAAGGTCTTCTCTAGAGAGTATGTAGGTTAGTCTTGTAAATATTTTCTGGAGTTACCTATGTATGTATCAGTAATTGAGAATATGGTTTTGTGTGTGTGTGTGTGTGTGTGTGTGTGTGTGTCTGTATGTGTGACAGAAAAAGAAAAAGAAAAACAGGTATCATTTTAGCCTCACAACGAGAAAGGTAATTAATTTTAAATTCTAAATGTTAGTCAGTTATTTCCATTTAATTACCCAAACAATTAAGAGAAATTGAGAAATTGAATAATACTTAGAATTTTAAACTCATCATCTTGCTTTTGGCAAGGTCAGGAGGATACTACATTTTCAGTTTTTAATCCTGTCACCACTACTTATTTCAAAGTTTCTCTCAAATAGGGAAGTATGTGTATACATTTCATCCACCTTACATCCATATCCTTTCTGGTAGGTAATGCATGATGATAGCATCTTTGTAGGTTTTTCTTTTCTATTGCTCCCCTCAGGTCTGAAGATCAAAGGATGTAATAAAGTTACAATCCCATATTATTTGACAAGTTCTGAGGCTTTGGTGGAATAAGGAAACTCATGGGAAGATTAGCTGAAGAGATGGCCACCAACACATTTGAACCCAATGCTACATTTTGTCATTAGAAAATACTTATGCAACATCTGAAAATTATAACCTACTGAATTTAACTCTATACCTGAGGAAGCATGAGTTTGGTTAGAAAAAAATTATCCATGAGCAAAGAGTGTTATTTCTGATTTTACTTTCTAGAAGACAGTGGTCTATAAGGTCCATTCTTGATAATATAAAGATCTTTGTGGAAAATTATTTTCTGATGATAGTCTTTGCTAAATTAGTTAAATATCTAAAAAACTCTGATACTGTAATTTAATTTTTCATGGACAATTTTGACCAGTGCAGTGCAATTCCCAGGAAGCTAATTTAATATCAATATAGATCTCAAAAAAAGGTAAAGAAATGGTTTGTCTACTGAGTGATACATTTATAGAATCTTGTATCATATTTCTGAGAGATTCTAACTTCATCATCATATTTATGATTTGGAGTAGAAATTGAAGATAATCTAGTATAACCTCCTACTGGATGTGAGATCCCCACATTAATGCTATACATTATAGTTTCCGTTGCTTATGTTTAATTTTAACATGACAAATAATTACAATTAGGAGATTTAAAAATGTATGATTAAAAATAGAACTCTATAACTAATCAACTGCATTAGTTTCTGAAATATTGGTACATTACACTGTTTACCGTATATATGACCCACCTCCTTATAGCATAAATTCATGGAGGCTTGCAAATGTTATTCATGCCCTATTTTCTCTAGGAAGCCTTTTCAAACATGATTCATACTATCCCTTGTATTTCTCTCTCATTTCTAACTCCTTTCCCATAATCTCCAAATATGCATAGGTCCTATTGTATCTTAGCAATGCCCTTCTGATTTGAATGTCATTTTCTTTCCCTGTAAACTCCTCAGATAATATCATATTTGCTTCCACAACAATTATATTCAGCACTCACAGTTTAGTCACCTGTAAATCTGGATATTTATTTTACATATTACACTTAACTTTACAACAATGAAACTGTCTGTGGTCAATATGAATGAGTGATGCTGGCTTCATTCATTCCTTCATTTATTAACCTATTTAGTTTTCAATGCATAAAGTATTAAGTGTTTTTATGATCCAAGTAGTCTGCTAGGAGCTTAGGTTTTAAGACAGGCACATTCTTTGTCCCTACAAGCCTTATGTACACTTGGAGAAGAGAGCTATTGTACAAATAATAAATTGTAAATATGAAACTTTACTAAAAATTACAAATACACAGTGAATAACCCTGGGAGCCAAAAGCTGAGGAGTCAGAAACTGACTCCCTGTCATATGGACTCTGCCATAACAAAATACCATATCTTGAGGGCATAAACAAAAAAATTTATTTTCTCACAGTTCTGGAGGCTGAGAAGTCCAAGATCAAGATACTGGCTTACTGTGTTCCTGGTGAGAGCTGTTTTCATAGCTTATTGATGGCTACGTTTTTGCTGTGTCCTCACATGGTCTTTCCTTTGTTCTTGTGCATGTAGAGAGAGATTTCAAGCTCTCTGGTGTCTCTTTTTATAAGGGTACTAATCCCATCATGAGGAGCCCACCTTCATAATATCATGTAACACTAATTATCACCCAAAGGGCCATCTCCAAATATCATCACACTGGAGTTTAGAGCTTCAACATATGAATTTTGAGGGAGCATAAACTTTCAGTTCATAATGCTCTCTAACAAAGTTTACATTTTTACTGATACTTAAAAGTGAAGAGAAGTGACAATGGGAAGGTAGATAAAAATACTTTTATGAAGGCTTGAATTAGAAAACAATGATCATTTGGTTAACTAAAGCAAACCTAAGAATGTTAGAGCCTGGTAAACAAGACAGAGCGGGTGCCATATGACATAGATGAAAGAGAGGCAGAGGTGAGATCATAACATTTGTAACTCTGGACTCAATTCTAAAAGAAAAACTGTAGTGATGGGCTTTAAGCAGGGGAGTGACATAATCCCCTATGTGCCTTTCCAATAAATTGGTGTAAATTAAGTCTGAAGGCACATGAGAGTGTATGCAAGAAGTAATTGTTGTGGTTTGTACTAGAACAGTTGTAACAAAGTGTGGAGACAAGTGAAAAACCTTGAGAAATATTCAGGCTTTGGCAATCAATTAACCTGTAATCAGGTGGGACGTGAAAATGAATGCTCCTCTTTTTATAAACTTCATATTTCTGACATGAAAATCTCCTGGTATATTAATGCCAAACCATAAGACAGGGAATTATTGGAGGGGCATGAATGCAAAGTCCGTTTCTGAATGTTGTTCCTAGTTTTAGTAAGAATGTGTCTTTTTCTTGGGCTAATGTCACTACCTTGTACTGAGAGTTAACTCCCCAGACTATACAAAGATTGAGACCCTGATTTACTATTTTTGACCACTTTCAGAAGGGACTAGAGTCCTATCCCTGACTCAGAGCTCTGGAACTGGGTGCTTGCCATTTCCCAAGCAGGGAGTTCCATAATTAAGAGGAAGCATGAAATCATAATAGGTGACTCAGTGCAAATCACATTTTCTTAATTGAAGATCTCAGTTATTTTATCTGGCCCCCAGCTTTGAACATCAGATTATTACATGTTCTTGAACTTTCTCTCATTGGGACATTCTATGCCCCCTCTGTTACTCCTCCCTTCTGAAGGACTATCACACTCTCCCAAACTACTTCTGTATTATTTTTGGAAATTTCAGTATTCACTTATCCTTTCAACAACCTGGTTCCTTAAACTGCTCTTCTTTGGTGATCAGTGATCTCGACCCCTACCCAACTTGATCTCTACCTACCATCATACCTAAAGCTTGTCATCACCAATAGCTGCAACTATGGCATGATTCCAAGTTCATGCATGTGATAGTTTGATGTATCAACTTGGCTAGGCTATAGTACCCAGTTATTCAATCAAACACTAATCTAGGTGTTGCTGTGAAGGTATTTTGTAGATGTGGTTAACATACCATCAACTGACTTTGAAGGATGACCTTGATAATATGGGTGGACCTCATCTAATCAATTGAAAGGTCTTAAAAGAAAAAGTGAAGTTTTCCTAAGGAAGGAGAAATTTTGCCTCAAGGCTTTGGCATCAGCCCTTGCCCAAGAGAGTTATCATTCTGCCAGTCTGCCCTATGAATTTCAGACTTGCCAGCCCCAGAAATGAATTACATAAGCCTATTCTTTGAAATAAATCTCTTTCTCTCTCTTACCTCTCTCTCTCTCCCTCTCTCCTCTCTTCCTCTCTCCCTCCCTCCCTGCCTTCTTCCCTGTACCTCTCATTTATATACATATACATATATACAAATATATATTTGTATATATATACATAGATATATTTCTAAATATAGTATAGATACTTATAGATAGATCTAGCTGATGATAAATATATAAATAGATTTACACACAGACATTCTTAAATACACCCCTCCCCCCCCCCCCC
>NW_006778096.1:423636-431414 GCF_000442215.2 Lipotes vexillifer | reverse complement strand
CCCCCACACACACAGAGACATATCCCACTGGTTCTGCTTCTACTTTTCTGGAAAACCCTGACTGATACAAAGCATCTCTCTCTCTGACTCCAATGAGATTGATCATTGCTTCTTGCCCTTATGTCTATGCCTTTGATGTTCTCTCTTCCTCCCTTACCCAGTTTGAATTTCGTTAAATCAATATAATCACTCCCTTGAATATATATGCTCAATTGCTTTGTCCCCTGCTTTCTTATTCATATGAACTTGGAAAATTTACAATCTTGGTTAAGCCTATCTCAGTTCAAGCTCTGCACACACACCTGCAGCCATTCAAGTGAAGGTAGGTGGAGAAAAGCACTGTAGAGACACTGATTTGTCTCATGTTAAATTCATGACGAAAAAGCTCATGTGGGCTCTTTTTTTTTTTTTTTTTTTTTTTCCTTGCGTTATGCGGGCCTCTCACTGTTGTGGCCTCTCCCATTTGCGGAGCACAGGCTCCGGACGCGCAGGCTCAGCGGCCATGGCTCACAGGCCCAGCCGCTCCGCGGCATGTGGGATCCTCCCGAAACGGGGCACGAACCCGCGTCCCCTGCATCGGCAGGCGGACTCTCAAGCACTGCGCCACCAGGGAAGCCCCTCATGTGGGCTCTTAATGCTTCTTGTCCATTTACATTTCCCATGTCCTAGAAGAGTAGTTTACATCTTCTTTTCTCCTCACATGACTCCCAAATCCACATTCTGGCCTAATATCTTTTTCACCCATCAAATTCTGGAGATAAATGATTGAACTCAGACATAATGTTACAATAACATCTTCGTTAATCAAGAATGTGTTTAGCTATAAACAACAGAAAACCCCTTCATATACCAATTGCTACCCCCACTAGATGCTGCTTCCATAATCCATACAGGAGAAGAGGGAAAGGGCGAAAGACAGAGAGGATAAAAGACTGAAGCAGCATGCCAAGTGAAATTGCCTATTTTAAAATACTATTTTTTTAACATCTTTATTAGTGTATAATTGCTTTACAATGGTGTGTCAGTTTCTGCTTTATAACAAAGTGAATCAGTTATACATATACATATGTCCCCATACCTCTTCCCTCTTGCATCTCCCTCCCTCCCACCCTCCCTATCCTACCCCTCTAGGTGGTCACAAAGCATGGAGCTGATCTCCCTGTGCTATGTAGCTGCTTCCCACCAGCTATCTATTTTATGTTTGGTAGTGTATATATGTCCATGCCACTCTCCCACTTTGTCCCAGCTTACCTTTCCCTTCCCCGTATCCTCAAGTCCATTCTCTAGTAGGTCTGCAATTCCTGCCCCTAGGTTCTTCTGCCCATTTTTTTTTTTTTTTAAGATTCCATATATATGTATTAGCATACGGTATTTGTTTTTCTCTTTCTGACTTACTTCACTCTGTGTGACAGTCTCCAGGTCCATCCACCTCAATACAAATAACTCAACTTCATTCTTTTTATGGCTGAGTAATATTCCATTGTATGTATGTGCCACATCTTCTTTATCCATTCATCTGTCAATGGACACTTAGGTTGCTTCCATGTCCTGGCTATTGTAAATAGAGCTGCATTGGGTATGGGAAAATGAATCCCCAGTGGCATAAGAGGTACTTGGGGAGCTGGCGATGTTCTGCATCTTGATCTGGTGGTGGGTATGTGTGTGATAACCTTGTAAAAATCCATCAAACTATACATTTAAGACTTGCATTCTTTGTATATATGCTTATTTCAGTAAGCATTAAAGTTAAAACAACAACTATTAAAAAAAAAAAAGACTTTTTCTAGACGTCCCCACCACTATCTTTCATATAAATATCATGGGTTAGAATTGAGTTACATAGCCACTTCCAATCACAAGGAAATCTAAGGAGTCAATTATTTTTAACACCACTGCAAAGAACAAACTCAAGTGTTTTTGGCTTTTGGATTTGGGATTTTTTTCTTTTTGTAAAGAAAAGGGAGGGCTTCCCTGGTGGCGCAGTGGTTGGGAGAACGCGGGTTCGTGCCCCGGTCCGGAAGCATCCCGCATGCTGTGGAGCGGCTGGGCCCGTGGGCTATGGCCGCTGGGCCGGCGCTTCCGGAGCCTGTGCTCCACAATGGGAGAGGCCGCAACAGTGAGAGGCCCGCATACCGCAAAAATAAAAAAAGAAAAAAGAAAAGGGAAAATAAATGTTAGGTGGCAATCAACAGTTTCAGTATAACTACTTTCAAGATTTTTATGTAACAGTTTTATAATACCATATAAACTATAATTATTATGGTATAAATTGCAATAATGAGATTATTATTCTGCTGAAAATGATAGCATCCAAAAATCAATCAGCAATTTATTATAATTATTTAAAATATTTACAGAGTGGTAGGGTGTATACTAATAATTTGAACATCAATAAAAGTTTTTATGTATTAGTAACATTCTTGTAGCAATCCTAAAGATGGTAGAATTCCATTCTCCATAATAAATATAGAATAATTTAATGATAAAAGTGTAACATATAGAAAAATAAATGTTCTTTGTAAAGATACCTAGAACACAATTTGAGTAAATTTAGAATCTATTAATTTCCAGTTTAATACAAGTGAAATAAAACTTCTAATTTTTTTTTTGTTGTGGGGGGAAGGGAGAAAAAATTTAAAAACAAATTTATTCTAAAATAATCTAGAGTAAAATATATGAAATAATAGAAATCCAATGCCAAAAAATATAAGTAATTCTAAGCAACTATACTACTAGATCTTACAATGTATTATAAAATTACAATAGGCAAAGGAGATAGATCAATATTACATATTGGGAGAGAAAGAAAGGAAGAAATTATATTTATCAACTAAATATTAGATGTTTGATAAATACTTGATTTTAATTAAACTATACATTTTAATTTTACCATGCCCTCCTTTTTCCAAAAATGAAGACATTTGAAATACAGATGTGGGCCTGCAGTTAAGAGAGAAATGCACTTGTACATTAGATTATTTATATGGAGTTAAAACAAAATGTCTTCTGATCTTCGAGTTAATTTTTTTACTGTGTTCTGTCTTAACCCCTGCACCTATAAAATAATATATTGCAATCCCTAAATGTAAAATGGAGGGGGCAGCTTCATAATTTCTACAGAGGAACAGCAATGTTGTTGTAGGAAGTAAAGTAGTGTTTATATAGAAATCTATATAAAATTAATTGTAACAAAATCAATTGCCCAAATCCAAAAGTTTGGATAGGGCGATAAAGATTAAGACGGAAGAAGGGCTGTCTTTCCTTCCCAAGCTAGCTCTAGACACCATCATTGTATATTCAAACCCTCATTTACATTAGATCCCAGGGCCTGGTCTTAATTCAGAATTCTTAAATTAGGATTGTTGACAACCCAACATTACCTTTCTTTTACCTGTATTGTGTCCCTCTGCTGCCCTCATCTGATAAACACTGATTCATCCTCTATGATTTTTGATTTTTTTAAATACAGCTTCTATATTACAGTGCTTCTAGGAACTTTTTTTTTCAATCAAGCAAGTAGTTATTTATTTATTTATTCATTCATTCATTTTTGGATGTGTTGGGTCTTCGTTGCTGCGCATGGGCTTTCTCTAGTTGCGGCGAGTGGGGGCTACTCTTCGTTGCAGTGCGCGAGCTTCTCATTGCAGTGGCTTCTCCTGTTGTGGAGCACGGGCTCTAGGCACGCAGACTTCAGTAGTTGTGGCCCACAGGCTCTAGAGCACAGGCTCAGTAGTTGTGGTGCACAGGCTTAGTTGCTCCGCAGCATGTGGGATCTTCCTGGACCAGAGCTCAAACCCGTGTTCCCTGCATTGGCAGGTGGATTCTTAACCACTGTGCCACCAGGGAAGTTCCCATCGTCTATGTCGATGAGACTTCCTTTTGGGGAAATAAAAACTCTGCATTTTGAGCAGTTTTGTAACTTTTTTATCAGCATGTGTTGAGTTTTCAGAAATGATTTCAAAAGGTAGACTTTTTTGCAACAGTCCTTGAAAGAAATATATTTACAAGAAATGAACATGGCAAAGTGACAAAGCATTTTGGTTCTTGTTATGTGAACCAGTTACACTGCTACTACCATTATAGTAGAAGAAAGCAACTTCAATCCAACTGCACTTTCTCTTGTGTTATGAAAGAGAGCAGAAATTTCAGGTATATCAGTATTCATAGTACGTTCTCATTTTCAAAGTAAGTATATATATATATATATATACACACACACATACACACACACACACACATAAATGTCACAAGTCTTGTAATTCCAGCCCATTCCACTGTGCTGTGGTTTGATAGGTTGAACAGATTTTGAGTAATTATGATTCTACTAACTTTTTTGACTAGAAATCTCATTTTGAATGAAATGGGCATCAATTAAATTTCATTGCAGAACATATAGTAAAGTATGTTTTTCTTTACTTGCCATATTTTTCTTTACTTGTATATTCATGTTGAATATATTTCATCAAAGACAAAATCATGGGAGACTTTAATTCAATGTATATCTTTGCAACAGGTAGAATGAGAAACTCAGGCTTCTGTGTTAAAATTGGTGGTTCAGCTACTTAGTATTTGACATTTGGCAATATCTCCATAGCACCACTTATTCTCTTTAAGAAAACTAAAACTCAAACATTAAAATATAGAAGTATTTATATCTGAATGTCTCATAGACCTTAATATTTTAGTCTTAATCTTAAAAAACTTTGGGAGACACCACATTATGCCATGTTTGGATTGTTAGGTGATCAGCATTACGTGTGGGATACTGTGCAATTCATGCTTCAAAAAACCTATCTCTTTTGGTTTATAATCACAAGAATCAACAAACCAACTGTCATCAAGTTCTTCATTGTCCCCAGTTAAGTATTTTACTAAGAGCTGCAAAAGTTTCAGCCACACTCAACTTTAATAAGTATTAGCAGTATTACTTGAGAATGGATTTATTTTTCCAGCTTTAGCTTTACTAGAGTTACATTGTTTCCATCAAAATATTTTGCATAAGATAAAAAAAATCTTTGAGCTTCTAAAAAGCAATGGAGTACAATATATTCTTCATAATTTTATCCCAATTTTACTGTAGTGCCCATTTACAGGTACTCAGAGACAGAAGGGAAAATAACCAAATAACATTTGCCATAGTGAAGGATCTAAAGTTCTAATGTGAGAGAAACTGGAGGCAATGGTAGCAAATGGAAAAGAAGCATAGCAGATTTTGCCAGGTATGTAAGTGTGAGGGGATGGAAGTCTAGGATGTGCAAATAGTGAAAATACCTAGGTTGAGAGGTGAGCAGAGGAAGAGGATAATCTGGTGATGAAGTCACTCTGATCCTAGAGAAGGACTTCATGATAAAGCTGCAGTGTTCAGGAAAGGAAGTTAGTGGGCTACGAGCTGGAACTGAAAGGGAGAGACAATATTTAACAGGAACAAGGAAGTTACAATGAGGTTAAAACAGGTTAAAGTTAAATGCAGAAGCTGTGAACTTGAGAATTCAAGGAAAAGCCTGTAGCAACTCAGAATAAACCTTTTCATGTGTAGTAACTCAGAATAAACCTTTTCATGTGAACTGTTGTTCAAGAGCTGGAAGCTAAAAGGCAAGGTCAAGATGAGTTTCAGATTTCTTGTTTCTGATAGTTTCAGTCTCAATATCTCTGCTTTTAAAACAGCCCTGGCGCAGCTGCCCAAGGAACAGTATATGTTCTAACAACCTCTGGAAACTATAGCATGGCAATAAATAAATGATCTGTATTTTGTTTTAGTCTCTTCTCTCTTCTCCTATCCTCTCTTTTCTTTTCTTACCTCTCGGATTATCTCCTGTCTTCTCTCCTCCCTTCCCCTCCCCTCCCCTCCCCTCCCCTTCTCTTGCCTTCTTTTTCTTTCACTTCCCTCCATGTTTTCCTTTCTTCTTTTACTTACTGTGTCTGTGCTGGCTCAGGTATTAGTTTCCCTGCTGGTGGGGAACCTACCTAAACAATACATTTTGAGTAATCTTGTCAGATTGAACTTCCTAGAACAAAATTCTGGCCTCATAAATTCACTTCTCAAGATGAATTATGAAATAGCTTCTTATTACCTGTTGAAAATAGTTATAAATTTTCGGACTTGCAGGAGCCTCCACTATTTATCCTAAATTTTTTTTTTTTTTTTTTTTTTTTTTGCAGTACGTGGGCCTCTCACTGTTGTGGCCTCTCGCGTTGCAGAGCACAGGCTCCGGACGCACAGGCTCAGGGGCCATGGCTCACATTCCCACCCGCTCCGCGGCACGTGGGATCTTCCTGGACCGGGGCATGAACCCGTGTCCCCTGCAACAGCAGGCGGACTCTCAACCACTGCACCACCAGGGAAGCCCTATCCTCAATTTATTTTTCAGGCTACAATTCCTGCTCTCTTGCCTTTACTATATTTTAATGAAACATATATTTTAATATTCTTCAGCCTTGCCCTATGCCAGTGTTTCTAAAACTTTTCCTCAAAGTCCTGCTGTTAGCAGAATTAAATACATATTCAAACTGTCCTGAAGCGAATAAGAAATTTATTAGAAGACTATGCTGTTTACATTATGTTCTCCTATATGCAATTTTAAAGTAAGAAATTACATTTGTTGGTATCAGGAGGAAGGCCAAAAAATCAACATTTTTCACTGGTTAATGTGAGAGATGTTTTCCTAATTCTACCATCTTTTGAAAAAGAAGACTATTAAAAATAGTTGACTTTCTGGGCTTCCCTGGTGGTCCAGTGGTGAGACTCCATGCTTCCACCACAGGGGGCGCAGGTTCCATCCCTGGTTTGGGAACTAAGATCCCACATGCCACGCGGCGTGGCCAAAAAAAAAGAGGAAAAGAAAAAAATAGTTGACTTTCTATGATTGATACACACCTTGCTTATATTCTGTATATTTTGTCAACATTTTGAGAACTATAATTCATTTAAACCTGTGATTATGTTATTTTTCACTGTTTCACAGGTTGATTCAGGATTATCCCAGGTGCACAAAGTTCAGAAGGCTGCCAAATATGTAGTATTATGAAAATTAATCAGGCTACTGATGGTAGGCATCTCAGTAAGTGAACCTTCCCAGTGGGAGGTCCAAACACTTTTTATATGGCAGATGAATGAAATATAAATGATGGAATCTCTGACCATCCTTATTACTCTTTTAGGGAAATAGTTTTCAAGTAATGTTTAATTGTGAAAAGATGACTGATGATGGTCTCTATTTAACCACCAAGGCTACAACTTTCATCACATGTAATTAAATTAATTGTTTCAAATGACCACTAGTACCTGTGATCTATTTTTTCTGCCAACTCATAATCTTCATTTTAATGACTTGCTGATGACCTGTATAGTAAAAATAATAAAAAATTGTTGATTCATAGTATTTTATGCTGATATTAACTTCAAATTGAGTTTTTGAGCTAAACAATAATATGCAGTCTATGAATTAATTCATCTTATGTGCTATTCATCAATCTCAGCATAACAAACCAGCCCAACATTTTATGACTTTAAATAAAAATTTACTACTGTCTATCACAGTTCTATGGATTGACAAGGCTCAGCTAAGCAGTTCTTACTGGAGATCTTCATACAATTGCCATCAGATAGTGGCTCTAGACATGTAGACTCTCTACTGGACTTGAGTGTCCAGGATGGCAAACTTGCATGGCTTGCTGTTGATGCTGACTGTTGACTCAGTTAGGTTTGGCAAATGAGGTGTCTACTAATGACATTTCCGTTTGGCTTGAGTCTCTCAACATATGGTGTCTGAGTTCTGAAA
>NW_006778096.1:411177-423626 GCF_000442215.2 Lipotes vexillifer | reverse complement strand
AAAGAGTGTCTCCAAATCAATATTCCCAAAGGCCCAGGTAGAAGCATATCTTTTAAAGTAAAACAACACCATTTCTGCTGTACTCTATTGCTAACAGCATTCTCAGGGCCTAACCAGACTAAATGCTGTGGAGAACTAGACACTTTGTGTTTAGAGAATCATAGAATCATGTTGTAGAGGAACATGTATAATAGGAGAATTTGTTGAAGTCCTCTTTGTACAATGCAATCTGAAGCAGTCTTCCGTTTGATCATACAACTCACATCTTTCCAACATGCAAAATACATTCACTCTGTCCGCTAAAATACTATATTACATTCTCAGTTCAAGTCCAGGCATCAGCTAAAAATCCAGAATCTCATTATCTCAGGTCAAGGTACAGACGTGGTTCCTTAGTATCTAATCTGCATGTATACAGTTATTCTCATCTGAAAACCTTTCAGGTAAAGAGATAACTTACCTGTCTCTCATACATTCATATATAATAATGAGGCAGGAATATATTTGTTTTCTTTAAATTAATTTTTATTAGAGTATAGTTGCTTTACACTATTGTGTTATCTTCTAATGCACAGCAAAATGAGTCAGCCATACATATACATATATCCCCTCTCTTTTGGATTCCCCTCCCATTTAGGATACCACAGTGCATTAAGTAGAGTTCCCTGTGGTATACAGTATATTCCGCTCAGTTGTCTATTTTATACGTAATATCAATAGTGTATATGTGTAAACCCCAATCTCCCAATTCCTTCCACCCCACCACTTCCCCCCTTGGTGTCCATACATTTGTTCTCTACGTCTGTGTCTCTATTTCTGCTTTGCAAATAAGGTCATCTATACCATTTTTCTAAATTCCACATATATGCATTAATATGCGATATTTGTTTTTCTCTTTCCGAGGAAGGAATATATTTGAATACTCCCATTAGGAAACAGGCAGAATGAGATATACGTAGAAGTCACTAGTCCATAACAATTGTGAAACTCAGCTAGTTGCATGTACCAGTTCCTTCATGCAAAAGGAACTGTTACATGCAGTTCCTTTTGCATGAAGGAAAAGGAACTGCATGTACCTGGGCCCAATCCTTTTCCTTTGGTATGGTTTTCTATGGTTTGGTTTTACCTTTTGACACTTGGTTCTGGCTACAAGTCATTTTTTTACCCTTGTTTTAATTAGTAATGACCAGTGTTTGTACCTGAGTAGATTTCCCAATTTCCTTCTCATGCATAGAAGATTGAAGTTCAGAAATCTCCTTTCATTTTGAGCCATCTTTGTCAATTTTATTACATGATGGTGTTTCCCCCAAAATGATTCTCTTTAAAAACAATGTAGTGGGGTTTTTTTCTTTTTGTTTTTTGTTTTTTTGGCATGTGAGAGTAATATTGGAATTTACTCCATCGGACAAGAGACACACTCTCAAATTTCTTTGAGACAGGCCCTCTCTGATGTGGACTGAGGATCAGGGTTATGTGGGACAACTTTGGTATTCTTAAAGATTTTAAGTTTATCAGAGAATATCTAAGATACCTGCCCTTATGACACTTTTTGTATAGCTTAGGGTTCGCAAACTATGGCACATGGGCCAAATTTGGCCAATGACCTGTATTTTGTAAATAAAGTTGTATTATAGCACAGCCACATCCTTTCATTTATGTACTGTCTATGGTTTCTTTCTCTCTACAATGACAGAATTGAGGATTTCTGCAGAGATCGTATGAACAACAAAGTCTAAAATATTTGCTATCTGGTGTTTACAAAAAAGTTTGCTGATCCCTGGTCTAGTTGAGGTGGCTTATAAGGCACTACTTAAATCTTTCTGATGTCTTAACAAACAGTTTATATTCACCTCTGTGATATAAATGTTACTCTGGGATTATGTTTTGCAGGCAGAATCCTGGATTTTATCTTTGCCCTAACATTATTCCCCATTTTGAAAACTGTTTTTTGCTGGATGGAAAGACTTAGAATGAAAACTGTTATTATGTTCTAGCCCAACAATTCCTAGCTTCTTTATATTTTGGCTAAATTCCACTTAAAGTCAAACATTTCAAACCTTACCTCATTTCTTTATATTCCTACCAATCATACACAGCTAAAATTCTGCTTGGAAATCCCCTTAGTCAGATCCAAAAGATCTGAAGTAAATTTTCTATTTTCCATGTTACTGCAGGTCACAGTTCTGATATACTTTCTGCTACACGTATCATCTTTATTTCAGTTTTATATAAGGATTATCTCAGTGTTGTTCCTGTTCTCATTAACAGTCCTCTTGAAAACTTTCTAGCCTCTACCCACAGCCCAGTCACAGAGCTGACATCCTACATCATGAACTCATCTAGATCTAGTACCTAGATGAATTTTAAATTTGAAAAATATAATCCTTCTGCTTTTTCCTTTTCACCCATATTTTAAAAAATCATTTCTTGAGAAAATTTGAAAGTCCATACTTATAAAAAATGTATTGATTTCACATAGGTTTAAATATATGTGACATTTTGTATCTTTTTCCTATTGTCCTCATTTGTTATTGTGTTTTGTAAAATTATTTCTTAGATACCCAATTCAGAATTATATATTTTTTAAAAAAGATAATCCTTCGAATTGATTTGTTAAATTTGGTGTATGGAGAAGCTAATTCAATTATTTCAGCTTTTACTTTCATTAATTCCTTTTTCCTATATATACTGGTTTACTTTCATGTTTTTCCCTGGAGTCCCAATTTAAATTCTGAATTAATTTATTTTGATTATTATTATTTTTTTTTACAAAAATATAACTGGTTTCATCTTATTCTACTGCTTCATTCAGCATCACAAAAGTGGATTTTTAAATATTGCTGAATAGCATTTTAAGTGAATTACTGCTTAGTGTTTCTAGAAGAATAAGTAGTAAGGTTATGTCAGTGTATCTCTCCATGATAATAAAATACAGGATGCACTTTGAGGCAGTTTTTAAATCTACACTTTATTATTTGATTGATGCTGCTTTAGACAGACTCACTCGGCATGGTTTGGATGGTGCTTTGATCTCACTGTCATTTCATCACTGAGAGCCTCAGGGACAATGTCGTTTCTGTCAAAATGAACACGACTTCAAGTTGTTATCATTTTTCCTCATTTAAATTTATTTATAAAAAGTCAAAATGAAAATGTATATGTTAAAACTTTAAAATTAAATGTTTTGATTATTTGTTATGGGAGACTGTTAGCTAAGAATGTAGCTAAGCCTACATTTTTAATAAGAATAATCTCAAAAAAGTTTTAACGAACTAATTATTTGTGTTTGTAGTTAAAGATTGAAAAATGCAAGCAATACAATGTAAAATGATATACTCTTTTTAAAGCATTTATTATTCTATATGGTAACCTTTTTACCCTATGTAAACTCATATCTCTATTTCTACCTTTTGAAAGATATGAACTCTCTGCATGCATCAGAAGTGTTACTATGATCTGTATTTATATTGCACAACATGATTTCACACTAATATCACAATCTTCAGTTGTGTTAATTTGTGTAAATCTTGCTTCTTCAATCATAAACATTGTGCTGGTCCACTTAAGCAGAGTTCTATTGAACTGCACATCTGTGTGATAAAGGCTCTTAAGGGCACAAAAACTTCACTGTTTTCTAAAATTGGTATCTTCCACTCTGACACCTTGTTTGAATTCCACTATCATGCATGTATATTACCTCCTTTGTATGTGACCCCTACTGTCCTCAAACCTATGGCTGTATCGTTGAGTGGAGAAAAAGACACAATAAACAGATAAAGTCCTCGTGTGTCATTGTGAGAGGAGCCAAGCCAGTAAGTGCACAAATCTCTAATATTTTGCCAGGGGCAAACCTATGAAGAAAAATAAATAAGGGAGAAATTTCTGCTTCCAGAAATGATGTAAAACATATTTATAACCAATTCTCTTGCTGAGATTAACTAGAAGAGCAGAAAAAAATATTTTAAAAATACTTATGTGAAATCCAAGGGAGTAAGGATTGTGAGACCAAAATCCCAGAAAGAATGGAAGTTCAGCAAATGATCCCAATATTTGGTATGGTTTTTCTCATCAAGGCATTTGATGATTCAAAACCAGAGCCTGGAAATCTAAAAGAATGAATTGAGTTTTCAGCAAAATCATGAGGATGGGAAATGAAAAATGGTATGTATGGTTCATTAAAGATGATGTGCCTTGATATTCACACCAGGCTTTCAATTAGGATCATAAAGGGCTACACAAAGCAATAAAGGTAATGGAGGAATTAGCCAATTCTGAAAAACAGTGGGGCCGAGTTCAATTTATTACAACCTGTATATGGAATAAGGTTTGCTCTCCATTGCCATCTGCTTTATAGATAAAAAATATGTCTTCTTTGAAGAGGATAATATATTGGGAATATTTTCACCTATGTAATCTAAAACACAAACAAACAAACCCCACATACACAAAAAGATAAGAATTTACCAAAAAGCATGTGCAGGAGCAGATAATACAATCAAATCCATAGTATATCCATATATGGCAGGATATTAAAATTAATATAATTAAATTACCAACTAATTGAATTACATGGCTGGGAATTTCAGGAAATAATTCAACAGTATTAAAAAATCTGATGGAACATCCAGAAATGAAAGCAATAATAATTGGAGTTAAAACCTATTTGTGTGATAAGGAATTAGCCAATTAGAAGATAAGTCAGTGGAAAGTATATACACTGAAGTGCAGAAAGACAAAGTGAGGGAAACATAAAAGAGTATAAGAGACATTTGGATTAAAGTGGAAAGTTTCAACATGTATGTAATCAGACTGCATAAGGAAAGGAGAATGAGAATGGATTAAAATTAACATATAAAAAAATAACAGCTGAGAGTTCTTCTTAACTGTCTAGAGCCCCAAGCAGAAAAAAAAGCCACAGAAAAAATGCAAAAGATCTAGGCATATTACAGCAAGTCTACTAAAAACCAAAGGCCAAAACCAAAGAAAATTATGAAAGTAGCCAAAGAAAACAGACATATTATTTTCAAAAGATTAAAACTAAAGTAAGCAGCTGATTTATTAGGAGAAACATATACAAGCCAGAAGATAAATTATATTACAAAGTACTTCAAAGAAAAAATTACCAAAGTAGAATTCTACATCTATAGGATATATTTGTTTTGAGGGCATTTGCAAAACAATATAATATTTGATATCAGAGGTGGAAGATGAAATAACGAATGATGAAATGATAAGCAGTGTATGTAGATCTAAATATATTACCATATGTATAAAACAAAGCAATAACATTTTATGACATGTTAAATGTATGGAAGAGAAAATTAATTGGAATTATAGTATCCTAAGGTCGTTCATTATCTAAGAAGTGAAAAATATATACTAACAGAATGAACAGCTAAATATCTAATAGAGAGAAAATGGAATTAAAACACTTAATGAATCCTAAAGAAATTTTTTTTTTTTAATGAGAGGCAAAAGAACAAAGAATAGGAGTGAAATAAAACAAAGCAAATGGTAGGTTTGGACTAATTCCAATTATCAGTAAATAGCAGAATAAAGAATGCAGTTAAAATACAAAGTTTTTAAAATGGAATTTAAAAATTGAATTATAGGACTTCCCTGGTGGCGCAGTGGTTGAGTCTGCCTGCTGATGCAGGGGACACGGGTTCATGCCCTGGTCCGGGAAGATCCCACATGCTGTGGAGCAGCTGGGCCCGTGAGCCATGGCTGCTGAGCCTGAGCATCCGGAGCCTGTGCTCCACAACGGGAGAGGCCACAACAGTGAGAGGCCCGTGTACCGCAAAAAAAATAATAATAATAATTGAATTATATAGTATTTATTTATATTTAGATGAATTTATATATTTATATGAATATTTATAATATTCATGTGAAATATAAGAATATGTAAATGTAAACAATGAAAAATGGGGGAAAAAAAGATGCCATGAAAACACTAACAGAAGGAAAAATTTAGTTATACTAAATACCAAGCAAAGTAAACTTAAGGCAAAATTCATTACTTTAAAGAAAGGTATTTTAAGATAATATAAATGGTAATTCACCAGGAATATATAAGAATTTATATCTAAAAACATAGTTTTACATATATATAGCAGAAATCTCCAAAACTAAAATGAGAAATCTGAAATGAGTAGGAGATTTTTAACTAGTCTTATTAATCAATACAAGAGCATAAATATTGTAAAGATATAAAAGATTTGAAAGACATAATAAAAACAAAAGTATTTAATTGTCATATATACAATAATTAAGCTCAACTATTGCAGAGTACACATTCTTTTTAAATGCCCATGAAATACTGACAATAATTATCCATACGGTGGGCTATCAAGCAAGTCTCAACACATTTCAAAGTACTGATAAAATGCAGAGTATAGACTATGTTCTCTGCCCACAGTAAAATTAAACTAGAGATTAGTACAGAAGAAGAAGCACAAAATCCCCATATATTTAGAAATTAAACAAAAAACTTTTAAAGTCATTGGTTAAGGAAAAAGTCACAATGGAAAAGATAATGTTTTTAAATAAATGGAAAACAATATACTACATATCAAAATTGAAAGGATATCATTGAAACAGGGGTAAAGGATAAATGTAGAGCTGAAAACATTTTATATATGAAGAAAGGCTGAAAATCAAAGTTCTAAGCATCCATTTTAGTGAGTTAGAAAACAAACTGCAAATTATAAGAAGCAAGGAAATAGTAATTACTGCAATAGAAAACAAATTTATAATAGAAAAAATAACAAATAAAAAAGTCGATTCTTTGCAAAAGTAATGCAATTCTAAACTTGTAGGAAGACTGTTTTAAGAAAAAAGAGAGATAAAAAACCTATGGCAGGAACAAATAGAGGATATCATTACATCATAAAGATCTTCCAATATTATCAAATATACCCTATTCTCATCATATTAACTTCCCTAATTCAATTAACATTACATTTTGACAATTGTGGAAGTCTTAAGACAGGGCTGTAAATTGTTTTACACTCATTCTATTGAGAGGTGTGAACTTTTGTCCTTTCACCTTGAATTTGACCTATGGAGTAGGGCAAAAGTGATGCCATGTTACTTCCAAGAGCAGGTCATAAAGGGTCCTGCAGCTTTGTTCTTGTTTTCTTGGAACAGTCACACTTGGGGATCTTAAGCCACCATGTTAGAAGTTCAACTAACATGATTCTGCCATCCTATAAGGAAGCCAAACCCACATAGAAAAGCCATATGTAGTTGTTCTGGCCAACAGCTCAGCTGTGCCCAGCCCTAAAGTAACTCTATACCAGGTGTTGGTGAAGAAGCCTCCGGATGACGTCAGCTCTCAACTCGGGGAGTCACCTTCAACTGTATTCCCTGTAACTCACAGAGTTTGTGAGCTTAACAAAATGGTTGTAGTTTTACTCCTCTAAGTTTTGATGTGGTTATAATGAAGTAATAGATACATGGAACAGCTGGCATCTGAGAATGGCCACTTTAATGTTCTTCTGCTTCCATGCTCTCCTACCTTAAATAATTTATCTTAATGGAAACCCAAGTCAATTTTTAAAATGGCAAATCTGATCATATTTCTACTTTGTTTAATATCTTTTGCAGAATGTCCAATGTTCTCAGAAAAACAGTAAAATCTTCCTTATTTATAGAGATTTCTCTGGTGTCAGCAATTATATTACTTGAATACTAAGGTCAGGTCAGCTTACCCTGTTACATGCTCTTATACTAGTACATAGTTTATCATTACACTTCCTATAATTATGATTTTGCATGTATTTGCAAGATTATGTGATCAATGATTATCCCTCATTAAGCCATAAATTTTTTGAGGATAGGGACTGTGACTAGTTTTGATTCTCATTCTATCACAGGCTCAAAAAAGGAAGATCTGAGATGCTAAGAGAGAGAAAGATGATAGAAAAAAGGATATAGACTAAATTTAAAAAGGGAGAATTCTAAATATTGTTTTCTTGACTACAGGATCACTTCTTTCTTTGAGATAAGAAGCCTTACAGTGGCATCTTGAGAGAATTTATGTGAGAACATGGCGATAGGGCCAGATACATTAATTAATGAGAAAATAGAATGCCCGAACCCATAAATGAAAAGTAAGGGAAAACAATTTGTCAAAAGTTGTGCAGGAGAGGCTTTAAGATGAAATTCATAATTTCTGAGAAGGGAGATTTTTACAGCTGCTTCAAACTAACAAGATTCCAAAGCAAGAATCCTTTTGATATTGTCATTTATGTGCCTAACACAATTACGACCATGTAAAAAGAAGCATATATAGCATAATAAAATACTTAAACTTGCCAAATGGACTGAGGCAGGCATATCAATTGAAACTAACTTCTTCCTGTGATTTTTTTCTGTATATCTATGGCTATCTTGGTTTTGAAGGACAGACTATGGAATCTATGGGACTGAAAGGACTTTTAATATTGAGCTTGGTTAATTTGTGAATTTAGTGCTGGTTCTTATCAGGATATTGGATATTTTGAGATCTGAACATGACACAGCTTGTTGTTAAGGAATAGCTCCTGAAACCATTGAGAACTAACACTCAGTATAAAAATTTTAAAAATTAGTAGAAATGACAATCGAGTTCATAAGAAATTATATCACTAGCTCAGGATTTGTAAATAAGACATTATATTTATATTATAAATTGGATGTTTCTCCAATGGAATCTTTTTGAAACAATTAATTAAAAGATAAAGATGCAAATGATATGACCGGCAAGGGCTTTATTTCCAAAATATACAAACAGCTCACACATTTCAGTATCAAACAAAACAAAACAAAAAACCCAATCAAGACATGGGCAGAAGACCTAAGTAGACATTTCTCCAAAGAAGACATACAGATGACCAGTAGGCACCTGAAAAGATGTTGAACATCGCCAATTCTTAGAGAAATGCAAATTGAAACTACAATGAGTTATCACCTCACACCAGTCAGAATAATAGATGCTGGAGAGGATGTGTAGAAAATAATAAATAAATGCTGGAGAGGGTGTGGAGAAAAGGAAACCCTCCTGCACTGTAGTGGGAATGTAAATTGGTACAGTCACTATGGAAAACAGTATGGAGGTTCTTGAAAAACTAAAAAGAGGGGTGCCATATGATCCAGCAATCCCACTCCTGGGCATGTATCTGGACAAAACTATAATTCAGAAGGATGCATGCACCCCTATGTTCGTAGCAACACTATATACAATAGCCAAGACATGGAAGCAACCTAAGTGTCCATCGACAGATAAATGAATAAAAAAGATGTGGTATATATATACATGATGGAAAACTACTCAGCCATAAAAAGAATGAAATAATGCCATTTACAGCAACATGGATGGACCTAGAGATGATCATACTAAGTGAGGTAAGTCAGACTTAGAAAGACAAATATCATATGTTATCACTTATATGTGGAATCTAAAAAATGATGCAAATGAACTTACTTACAAAACAGAAAGAGACTCACAAACATAGAAAACAAACTTACAGTTACCAAAGGGGAAATGGGGTCGGGGGGAGATAAATTAGGAGTTTGAGATTAGTAGACACAAGCTACTATATATAAAATAGATAAACAACAAGGTCCTGCAGTATAGCACAGGGTAATATATTCAATATCTTTTTTATAAATTATAATGGAAAAGACTAAAAAAGAATATATGTATAAACATATATAAATGTATGTATATAACTGAATCACTTTGCTGTACACCAGAAACTAACACAACATTGTAAATCAACTATATTTCAATAAAAAAGAAACTATGAAAATAATACAAAGTATTCATACTATTGAAGAATAGAATTTTTTTTAAATAAAGAGAATGTTCACAGTGTGATAAAATGCCAGCTAATGTCTCAAGAGATCAAAATTCTATAGCATTAGTCCAGCTAATGATATTTACCAGCACTTAGTCATCTACAAGATTCTTGGCAAATACACGTAGGTAAGGTCTGAGGCAGTGATCATTTACACAGCTGCTGGCTCTTCTCATGACATCTATTTTGGAAGTGTTTGATCCAGTTGCTAAATTGTTCTTATTTTTACAAAATAAGGCAGGTCCTGATGAAATCACACTAAATTCATCAAAATAATATGTGATAGGTGTGATGTGAGTCACACCTGTGACCTTTACTGCCATTGAGCATGCATGATGTCTTTGTTATTTTCTTGCCTATGATGATTTCCTGTCTAAAATTATATCACCTAACTTATTTGGCTGGTTTGCCAGGTAAATAAGAGTATGAAATTAATGTGCCAGGTGTTTTATTTCTTCTCATTTGGACAAAAAGTTAAGATTATTCGGAATAGTCTTGGGATGAACTGTAGCTGTTGGGATAGAAGTTTACATGGTAAGTATAGGCTGGGCAGTTATAAGGAGAAGGATAATGGAAATACCACAGTCTTTAGTCTTTAGGAAAATAAAAGACACTAAGAGAAGGGTGCCTAAAATTTGAAAGGTATGGCACTGGAATGCTTTCATTCATAGAAGGAAATAAGTATAATTTCGCCTTTTACTTTACCCTCATCATAGCTCGGTGACATTAATATTGTTGCTGGTATTATTCTACTTCCAGTAATGGAAGTAGAATCAGCAGTAATAGTAATAGTAGTAATAATAATAATAATAGTAGTAATAATAGCAATTGCAGTAGGCTCAGCGGCCATGGCTCACGGGCCCAGCTGTTCTGCGGCATGTGGGATCTTCCCGCACTGGGGCACGAACCCGTGTCCCCTGCATCGGCAGGCGGACTCTCAACCACTGTGCCACCAGGGAAGCCCTGAATGTCTTCATTTTAAAAGAATGAGTTGCCTTCATATGAGTTAAGGATGATGCAAAAAGGAGACAGAATTGACAAATCTTTTACTTGGATAAGAGACTGCATAAGAAATCAAGGGTGTGTGTGAAAATAGCACTAAATTTAATGGAAAAAGAAAGTAAAAGCTTCTTAGAGACATGTTCAGGCACAGCAGGTCTTACTGACTCAAGGTTCTTTACTTTCCTATGTAGAAGAAAAGCACACATAGTCTAAATTGTTTCTCCATCTGCCACTAAAGTGCTTGTAAACATTGGTAATTCAAAAATTTTAAAAAATTATCAGAAGACAAATGCATAACTAGAAATATTAGATCAATGCACACAATTTTAGGAGAAAACTAGTAACAGCAGCACAGACTGCTTATTTTTTCCAGAGCTGTATGAATTCATCATAACCCTAGGAAAGGCATGACCTTCTGCACTTTCCTTTGAACCCAAGGATTTATTTTTCTCTACTTTCTTTATCCTATTTTCCCTTTGGTTTGAGGTGCTAGGAAAATGAAGTCTAGTGATCTGCAATGGTAACCTTAAGTGGTACTTGTCAAATATGATTTGGTAGGGGAGAAATCAAGAACAAAAGCAGCAAAATTTAGTAGAAAGAGCAGTGAACTAGAGGGCAGGTGACCTAGACACAGATATAAGCAGTAACTAGCTGTGGGATTTAAGAATAATCTTTTACTCTCACCATGCTGTAAGAATTTTACCTCCAGGTAGTCCCCATCCTCGGAAGGATTTGTATTCCAAAAGTTCATTTTGTCAGTGTGTTTTCAAGAGCACAAAACATATTTTCCCATAACAACACTCTTCTCAAGGCAGCACACAGTGTCTTATTTATATGTATTTCTTCTTGTAGCTACCTGAGTGTATTGTGTGTGTTTTAGGAAATGCCTTTTATTTTGTGTTATGCTTGGTGATGGCAAGCAAGTGTTAAGCTAGCTAGAGTGTAATCATCTTTAGCAATATACACCCATTGACATGCATGTGCTTGTGCACACATACAAAATGGGTTGTCTTTTACCAATTTTGGATAAAGATAGACTCAGAATTGTTGCTAGTAAATCAATGACACACTCTTAGAGACATTACCAAGTGCTTTTAATCACCATAAATACAATCAACATAACCTCCCTGTAGGCAAGGTAATGTGAAAACATAGGATTATGCTTATTGGGGATAGCAAGAGAGAGGCTTTTTTAATGAAAACATAAAATATAAAAGTTACCTTTTTCCCCAAGACCAAAATCCAATAAGAAATATCAAAAGTATTTTTTCACAGTGCTGTCGATAACCAGGTGATGTAGTAGAATTTTATAGACACTCAGGAAGTCGAAAAATATAGAGCTAGCTTAGTATAAGCTACAGATCCTTTCCACTTCCTTTCCCATGAGATTCCCCATCTATGTACTAGCTTTGATCTGAAGTCACAAACAAAGACTGTTTATTCAAGAGATCAAATGTTACTTTTGGTATAGACCCTGGGGAAACTCAGAAGAGGGACATAAGCTTTCGGAGTACATTGATTTTCAAAGCGTTGATCTGAATAATCTATGACATATTTAGTTTCTTCGACTGTTGGAAGATATACACGAAGGTGATGAACTCA
>NW_006778096.1:392661-411167 GCF_000442215.2 Lipotes vexillifer | reverse complement strand
TTTCCCTTTGCAGTCATCTTCTTTATATTAACATAGAAAATACTCTAAATGGAAAAGCCTGAGTTATATACATCTTCTTGCCAGTGAGCTGGGAAATGTTCCTAGAGTTTCTCTGATTTTCTTGTTTTAGATTAAAAAAAAAACTAGACTCATTCTCCTTATTTTTTAATGCCATGCTTTGAGCTAATTTTTCTCCAAAAATTCTTAATATAATGTACATCTTTTTAAATAGCCTTTATTTTTTAGAGAAGTTTCAGGTTTACAGAACAATTGAGCAGAAAGTTCAGAAATTTTCCGTAAATCCATCTCTCCCTCCCCATAAAGTTTCCCCTGTTATTAACATTTTGCTTTAGTGTGATACATCTATTACAATTGATGGAGCAATATTGATACATTATTATTAACTAAAGCCCATAGTTTATATGAAGGTTCATTCTTTGTATTTCTTTGACTTTTGACAAATGCATACTGCCATGTATCCATCATTATAGTATTATATAGAATAGTTTCAGTGCCCTACAGATCATCTGTGCTTCATCCCTTCTTCCTTTCACTCAACTCCATGGCAACCACTGGTGTTTCTACTGTCTCTATAGTTTTGCCTTTCTCCAGAATGTCATATAGTTGAAATGATATTGTAACGTAGTCTTTTCAGGTTGGCTTCTTTCATTTGGCAATACACATTTAAGTTTTCTCCATGTCTTTTTGTATCTTGATAGCTCATCTGAATAATATTTTATTGTATGGATGTAATATAGTTTGTTTAACCATTTACCTACATCTTGGTAGCTTCCAATTTTGGGGCAATTATAAACAAATCTGCTGTAAACAATTTGTGTATAGGTGTTTGTGTGGATATAAGTTTACAACTTATTTGGGTAAATACCTAGGACTACAGTTGCCAGTTTCTATGGTAAGACTATGCTTAGCTCTATAGGAAATTGCCAAACTGTCTTCTGAAGTGGTTGTACCATTTTGCATTCCCACCACTAGTGGATAAGAGTTCCTACTGCTCTACAACCTGGCAAGCATTTGATGTTCTTACTGTTTTGGATTTTATCAGAAATGTATTTTCCAGTTTATTTTCCAGTCTGTAATTTGTCTTTCATTCTCTTAATAGATCATTTGCAGAATAAAAGTTTTTATTTTAACAAAGTCCAATTTAACACTTTTTTGTTTCATGAAACAAACATTATGTATCCAAAAAATCATCACCTAACTCAAAGGCACCTAAATTTTGCTCCTATCTTATCTTCTAGAAGTTTTATAGGTTTGCATAACCCGTTTGGAGTTAAATTTTGTGGAAGATGTAAAGTCTATGTCTAGATTTTTTTTTTGGCATGTGGATGTCCAGTTGCTTCAGGACAATTTGTTGAAAAGACTATCCTATCTTCATTGAATTGCTTTTTCTCCTTTGACGAAGATCAGTTGCCTATATGTATGCAGGTGTATTTCTGGACTCTCTATTCTGCCTCACTGATTTATGTGTCTCTTCTTTTGCCAATACCATACAGTCTCGATTATTGTAGCTTTATAATGTTTTGTGATCGAGTAGTATCAGTCCTCAGATTTTTTTCTTTTTTTTTTTTTCTTTTTCGGTATGCGGGCCTCTCACTGTTGTGGCCTCTCCCGTTGAGGAGCACAGGATCCGGACACGGGCACAGCCACTCCGCAGCATGTGGGATCTTCCCGGACCGGGACACGAACCCGCGTCCCCCGCATCGGCAGGCGGACTCCCAACCACTGTGCCACCAGAGAAGCCCCTGTTCTTTTTATTTAATATTGTTGTATCTTTTTCCATATAAACCTTCAAATAAATTTGTCAATATCCACAAAATAATTTGCTGGAATTTTCATTTGGATTTTGTTGATTCTATAAATCAACTTGGGAAGAACTGACAACTTAACAATATTGAGTCTTCTTATCCATGAACATGGACTATCTCCATTTATTTAGATATTCTTTGATTTTTAAAATCAGAGCTTTGTAGTTTTCCTCCTATAGATCTTGTACATATTTTGTTAGATTTATACCTAAATAATTTTAAATTATTTAGTTATTTTGTTTTCCTTTGGTGCCAATGAAATGTACATATTTTTCATTAGCCCTCCCATCTTTATAAGGCATTCACTGATTTAGTTTTAATAGCCTGAAAATTAAGAAAGTTTTGCTTGTCTGCTTGTTGGTTACTATTGTAAATGATTTAAGGCCTGGCAGTTTTCTTTCATTTCTTGAACCTGCATTTTTATCAATTCCGTATCTGTTCAAATCTTTTGTTTATGATAATTTGTGCATGAAAAACTACATCTACTTATGTGTAAGTATAAGGTCCACTTCAGCTTTGTCTTGTGATGGTTTAGGCTATTTTAAAGGTAGATTAGTTAATAAATTATGTATTTTAGTGAAGTCTCAAACATTAAACACTTTTAAAGATTTTCATAAAATTTACCCTGAGTGTGGTCTTTGCCATAATTTGAAATGAAAAAATGGGATGCTCATTATAATGCCTACCATCATAGAGTTATGTATAAAATTAAATTATCATAGAGACAGAAGAACCTAAAAAATAATTGGTATTTAGGTTAATACAACCAGGAACTAGAAATGTGGAGTGATTTTTACACAATCATAGAGAAAGTTGTGCTATAGGATGTAATAAAAATCAGTTTTCTTTATTTCTAAAGCCCTTTTCTTTTCACAGTGGTACCCTCAAAGTTTTCATGCTTTCTTTCCCCTCTGCTCAGGAAATAATTTAGCATTTTCTAGAAATGATGGGAAATTTCTGTTTTTATAAAATGGGAAAGCTTTCTCTGGAAAAAAATCACAATGCTTTCCATATGACTTTTGGGGGGACTTTTCTTCCTCCAAGTGACTTGTCCTAGAGAGGCCATGGTTTACATTTGCACATATCATTTAAAAATACAAGGATATAAATTTAGTATAGAATAAATAATAAGTAGACATTATAATTATACACTCTTCATTTTGGTATCTTTGGAAATCACAAATGGTTGCTCTTCTTAGCATATCTGACGGTTCATGAGGACACTGCCATGTATTTAACTTGACTCAGAGGGCTTTCATTTATTCTGTACCATTTCCTTAAACTAAATTAATTCATGGGAGCAACTGATGAGATAAAAGGACTCAGAACATGTACTTAAACCAAAATATTGTAGTCTTAGACTCACTCAGTGAATACAGGAGTACCTACTATTCTCATTTGAAAGAGGTCCTGGTTTAATTCTAGAGAATTGACACACTAGAATATGCTGTGGATGCCTGTAATATTACTCCATTAGATCTATTGTCAGAAAATTGCACTTTACATGTCTGGCTGCACACACATTGCATAAATTGCCAGGTTTTGTGATGACTTCTTTAGTTGTCTTTGTTGTGTTTTGTAATGCTGTGCTAATGTAATGCACTGCTTTGTCTGCCCAGCTCTGTCTTTAAAGCTTTATTTGATCAGATTTTGAAAGAAATGCCTTGTGTAACATCACGTGTATGTTTCCCAAGTAAAGTGCTTGCATTTGTACCTGAGTATTTCTTATCTTCTTCTTTTTTGTATGGCATTGGCATGCCTCAAAGACAGTTCATAGTGTATTTGATTACACAGTTAGACATAACAGTTTAGCACAATATGCTGTAATCAGGACTACTCAGAAAAGCAATTTAGTTCTGATCTTGTCAAATTAAGTGTGTATTGAATATATAACTCACCCTCACCAAAAAGAGCTATTCAGAGGCAGGAGTGAGCAAAAGACAACTATTATTTTTTATCATTATTTTCTTTTAAGGAATAGATTGCTAGAATCAGTTGAACTGTCATGGGACTAATCTTTCAATAATCTATTTTTCTTTTTTGCGAGAATACAGAAAGGTTGGATTTTGTGGGTAGTACTATCAAAGTAAGATGAAATCGGCTTGAAATAAAAACAAGTAGAAAAAGAGAGATGATGTATAAAAAGTAGATGTGTGTGGAAGAGGAAGGAATATTAAAGAAATTTAAAAAGAAAGAAAGGACTATCGTTGAGAGGAAGATGCTCTTGCTTGTCAGGTGCTGCCATATAAATGATAGCCATTCTAACATTTGACCTCACAATATCTGTGCTCTCAAAATTAGAGCTTATCTCCTTTGAGCTTCATACTGATTGAACCAACAGATCTTGCTTTGCAAACTTCATCTCTCAATGAAATCATCTGGCTATGATCGTAGCTGGCTTTTGATATTTGTACATTAGATTGGCTGCATGGCTGTCAACTGGGTTCCTTTTTCTTCTACTATTTTTCCTGTTATCACTTCTTAATAAAGATAGATGATAAAAGCAGTGTCTGTATGGGAGCATATATCTGAAGTCATATCAGAAGTTTCTTGTGGAAGAAACAAATGACAGTGTACTCAGAAATGTTCCTATTCAAACTAAATTAATTTTGGTGATCACCAATATTACCAAGGGTGTGGGGAACCAGGAATTCTTACATAATGTTAAAGATATGTATGGTTAATGAGGTAAATATTTACCAAAACTGCAAAATATACCTAACCTTTGATAAAATAGCCACATTAAATTTACCTACAAAATATACTAATTAACATTTATGAATATATGCACAAAGATACTCATTATTAATACTGCTTTAAAATACTACTATATATAAAATACATAACCAACAAGGACCTACTGTAAAGCACAGAGAACTATACTCAATATATAAATTCTTTATATATGTATGTATATGGATGCATATATATATATATTTGAATCACTGTGCTGTACACATGAAACTAACACTACATTGTAAATCAACTATACTTCAGTTAAATAAATACAAAATACTATATAAATGTAATCATACATCAAAAAAAATCTGGTTTAATGCAAAGCAATAATAAACAATTTGATATAACAAAACCATCTAAGTGTGGATTAGTTAAGTAAATTATGGTACATAATTATTTTGCTACTTTCAGAATAGCAGAAGATCTGTAAGAGGTGTTAGAAAAAATGTCTAAAATACATTATTCAATGAAAAACAAAGGTGCAATTTTAGTTTGAAGAGTTTGGTCATTTTTATGTAGTTATGTGACACCTATTTAGGGATGTCTTGGTAATACTAAAATCTGAGTTTTAATTATATAATTCAGCTTTCTCTTGTACCTTGCCAAAAATTATAACTTAATATGCTAATTTAATCTCTATTTTGTTTCCATTAAAATGTAAATAAATGATGGATAGATAGATAGATAGATAGATAGATAGACATACCATGAAAGATACCAGTGTAGCTGAGGAGGAGAACCCTGAGCTATGCATGTTCAGCAAATTGTTCAATCTATCCTCAAATTGTAGATACATAGTTGTAGGAACTGGGAAGAATCATTAGTCTTGAACTTTGTCAAACCCTAGTGTAAGGTACACTTAAGTAAGGTTTTCCTTATTATTAGACATCAAAATCGTCAATGATATTTTTGTAACAAAATCAATGTTATTTTGGGAAGAGTAGACTGAAAAAGTAGGATCAACCATGTGGGTCCAAACCATATACCATACAGCTAGAAAATAAAATAATAACATTTAGCATTTTATCCCAAATTATTTTTAATGATATAAGAGCTTCATCTTCCCTCCCAAACAGGAGGATTCCCTAGGGCAGAACATATGTCTGGTTTCTTTGCAGCTGCTACATCAACTTGAACACTATTGACTTTCAATAAATATTTGGAGAAAAAATATTTTGGTGATTGAAAATAATGTGCTGTGCAATTGAAGGGCAAATATCTCTCAGAATGAAAAACTATTAGTTTGTGTTTTAGAAATTCTTCCCTAATAGAAATAGTATACCAAATCTACTTGTTCAGCTACTTAAAATAAATTGCATTCCTTGCATTGTTGAAGAGTCTCAATTTATTCTATTTACTATTTCCCCTCATCACAGGTAGCTCTTTCCATATTTGACTCTTTGGAGTCAAGTTAGCTCTGTTGAATTTAAGTATCTTCCATTTTCATAATTTCCCCAAAAGTAATTTTTGCCCTATATCTAGCAGTATGCAAATCATTGCATAGTCTTAGGGGAACTTTCACATGACTTGGGTCCTTAATTCTATACATACACCTGCACACCCTATTTTCATGGAGGTAAATGGCATTCTGTGTTCTTTGGTAGAGAGGTATAATATATTGACTGTTTATATGGAGACTTCCATGGATTCTACCACGAATTCCCTCAGCTCCCACCTGAAAACTGAAAGTAATAATGTTCCATGAATTGTGCTATTTTTTTCTCACGGTAAGCCTCTCAGTGGTAATGGATTTTTTGAGAGCAAGTTAGACTATTTTAGAAGCTGCATAAACTATTTTAGGTGACAAGGGGACCATTTGGTGCACTGAAGTAGTAATTTGCTAGTGGCCTAAAAGAGTTAATGAAGCTTTCAACGGCATATGACAGACTTGAAAGGATTATGTACCAAAAAATTGTTTTACCATAAATGAAAACATCAACTAAAAAAGACATATGGTCTGTTCAGAGGATGCAAATTTTTAAAAAATTCAGTGAGTAAGATGAAACTTGGGAAGAAATGAAAACTCAGAAAACGAATTTACAGAGACAAGAATTTATATATGAATTATATAATAATTTTATATTATTACATAATGTATATATAATATAAAATATATATAATACCATACATATTAAATCCACATAAATTCATTGATATATGTGAGGAAATAAGAGTGTGGCATAAATCATTTAAAGTTAATATAAGTTTTTAATTAAATTTACATTACAAATTTCAGAAATCATCATAGCAAACTGTCATTTTTAATACAGTTTAGATGTTATAGCTATATAATATAGAGCTAAATTATGGAATATAGAAATATATATGTAACAAGCTATTTTTTCTAAATAAATGGATTCATTTAGTCAGTAGTCAAGTTAATATTACAGTTGGCCCTACTTTTCTGAGCGCTCCACATCTGTGTATTCAACCAGCTTCAAAATATTCCCCCCAAATCCAGAAAGTTCCCAAAAGCAAAACTTGAATTTGCCATGCACTGGCAAATATTTACATAGCATTTACATTGTATTAGGTTTCATCTAGATTATATTTAAAGTATATGGGAGGATGTGTGTAGGTTATATCCAGATACTACACTATTTTTATAAAGGACTTGAGCATCCTTGGACTTTGGTATTCTTGGGGTCCTAGAACTAATCCCCCGTGCATACTGACAGAAGACTGTATTTGCAAGTTGTGAAAACACATAAAAAGTGAGATACTGTATAGAAACACTGTTTCTAGTATATTAAAAATATTATGCCTATTTAAAGAGAAAGAGTTTTTCCTATGTACAGTGACTTCTCACAATATAGATCTGCTTCTTCACTCTTCTCTCAGATCTGTGCTTAGAGGTGAGATGTACATGGCTAAAATCCACCGACTGGCCAGTGGAGGTGCCAGTAGAAAACCTGAGGAAAGGAGAGCAAGGTCAAGGTATTTATCTTGTTCCTCTCTCCCTGTGCAATTGGCTCTTTTCATGAAGCTGATCCTCTCTATTCAGGGAACCCTCTCCACACAGGTACCTTCTCCGTCTACACAGCCCTCTATCTGTTTGGGTTTTGGTAAACATGAGGTCCCTTTCGGACTCTGTTTGAAGTTATATTTATCTTATTTTTTTTTTGGCTGTGCCACACAGCATGTGGTATCTTCCCAACTAGGGATCGAACTCGTGCCCCCTGCATTGGGAGCATAGAGTCTTAACTACTGGACCACCAGGGAAGTCCTGAAGTTATATTTATCTTAACCCTAGTGATGGGAGAATTTACAGTGGAGGTAATTAAGCTCTTACAGAAAACAGAAAACAGAAAAACCAAGAATAACCAATGGAAACTTTAATAAGTTAAATAAACTTTAATAAGCTTAAGTAAAATAAAGGCAGCACACTAACAGGAATGTTAATGAACTCTCACTAAACAGCTTCAGTGAGAAATAATAGACCTTGTACTGTTTTGCATTTACAATCCTCAAGGACAGAAACATGTCTGTAGTCCTTTCTTATTTTATCATGTCCCCCACCATCTTTTAACCCAATATTTACTTACAATTTTGTTTCAGTTCCTACATAAAAATAAGGCAAACTTTTATTTGACTGAAAACTTGGGTTTTAGCTTTTTTGGACACTGAATATACTGAATCCTGCCTTTTACTCTTCTATACCCTGTAACCCAATCCATGCCCAGATGGAATTGTCAAATTCTATTACAGTAGTCCTCACAGATATAAATGGAGAACAGTTCTAAGATCTAGTCTTCATTCCTCATTTACCTTTTCTTAGTTCCTTTTTTACCTGATCATCATTTATAACACTATTCTTCCCTAAAATGTCAAAAGATAATGAATTTATTGATATTCAACCAAATTTATCAGGATTCCAAAAAGTTGAATAGAATTAATTTACAAGTATTTAGATTTTACATAAGGACAGTTTGAATTTTGGATGATATGCTGAGTAACAACTCTGAAGGATAGAGTTAAAAATGAATAAATGGTACCTATGAAATATCATGGCTATTTCCATTGAAACTAGGTAGTAGACTGATTCCTATTATTTAAAATTGTTCTAAAATTAAGTGCAATTAGATATGAATCAGAAATAAGAGATATGAATGTGAATATTAGAATGTAAGAAATATATGGGTGATATTTACCATTCTACCTTGTATTCTGTTTGTCTTATATATTTTTGTTCTCTTTTTCCTCTTGCTGCCTTCTTTTGGGTTAAATAAGTATTTTTAAGATTCCATTTTAATGTATAGCATTTGCAATATTATAGATTTTAAAGAAATAATGAAAAATGGTCTATTTTTATATTTATTCATATATTTATCATTTCTAGTGCATGTTTGAATTTTTAAAATTAATTAATTAATTTATTTTTAGCTGCATTGGGTCTTCATTGCTGCGGGCGGGCTTTCTCTAGTTGTGGCGAGCAGGGGCTACTCTTCATTGCTGTGCGTGGGCTTCTCATTGTGGTGACTTCTCTGGTTGCGGAGCGTGGGCTCTAGGTGCGCAGGCTTCAGTAGTTGTGGCACGTGGACTCAGTAGTTGTGGCTTGCAGGCTCTAGAGCACAGCCTTAGTAGTAGTGTTGCATGGGCTTATTTGCTCCATGGCATGTGGGATCTTCCCGGACCAGGGCTCGAACCCGTGTCCCCTGCATTGGCAGGTGGATTCTTAACCACTGCACCACCAGGGAAGCCCTGCATATTTGAAATTTCATCTGATGCCATTTCCTTTCAGCCTAAATATTTTCTTTTATTATTTCTTGTAGTGCATCTCTGATGGAAACAAATTCTTTTAGTTTTATTTTATATGAAATATCTTTATTTTACCTTTATTATTGAAGGTAGTTTTCACTGGACATAGAATTCTTTTTTTTAATTAAAAAAATTATTTTATTGGAGTATAGTTGATTTACAATGTTGTGTTAATTTCTACTGTACAGCAAAGTGATTCAGTTATACATATATATATATATTATTTTTCATATTCTTTTCCATTATGGTTTATCACAGGTTATTGAATATAGTTCCCTTTGCTATACAGTGGACCTTGTTGTTTATCAATTCTCTGTATAATAGTTTGCATCTACTAATCGCAAACTCCCAGTCCATCCCTCTTCCACCCTCTTCCCTGCTGGCAACCATAAGTCTGTTCTCTGTCTGTGAGTCTGTTTCTGTCTCATAGATAAGTTCATTTGTGTCTTATTTCAGATTCCACATATAAGTGATATCATATGGTACTTGTCTTTCTGACTTCACTTAATATGATAATCTCTAAGTCCATCTATGTTGATGTAAATGACATTATTTTACTCTTTTTTATGGCCGAGTAGTATTCCATTGCATATATGTACCACATCTTCTGTTTTTTATAAACATATATATGATTTTAAAAAATTTTTATTTTATATTGGAGTATAGTTGATTTACAATGTTGTGTTAGTTTCAGGTGTACAGCAAAATGATTTAGTTATACATATATATATATATATATATATATATATATATATATATATTGTTTTTCAGGTTATTTTCCCATATAGGTTATTACAGAGTACTGAGTAGCATTCCCTGTGCTATACAGTAGGTCCTTGTTGATTATCTATTTTATATATAGTAGTGTTTATATGTTAATCCCAACCTTCTAATTTATCCCTCCCCTCCACCTTTCCCCTTTGGTAACCATAAATTTGTTTTCTAAGCCTGAGTCTGTTTCTGTTTTGTAAATAAGTTCACTTGTATAATTTTTTTAGATTCCACATATAAGTGTTATCATATGGTATTTGTCTTTCTCTGTCTGACATACTTCACTTAGTATGATAATCTCTAGATCCATCCATGTTGCTGCAGATGGCATTATTTCATTCCTTTTTATGGCTGAGTAGTTTTCCATTGTATATATGTTACCATATCTTGATCCATTCTTCTGTTGATGGACATTTAGGTTGCTTCCATGTCTTGGCTATTATATATAGTGCTGAAGTGAACATTGGGGTGCATGTATCTTTTTGAATTATGGTTTTCTCCAGATATATACTCAGGAGTGGGATTGCTGGATCATATGGTAGTTCTATTTTCAGTTTTTTAAGGAACTCCTTCCTGATCTCCACAGTGGCTGACCAATTTAGGTTCCCACCAACAATGTAAGAGGGTTCCCTTCTCTCCACACCCTCTCCAGCATTTATTGTTTGTAGATTTTTTGATGATGGCCATTCTGACCAGTGTGAGGTGATCCCTCATTGTAGTTTTGATTTGCATTTCTCTAATAATTAATGATGTTGAGAATCTTTTCATGTGCTTTTTTGCGGTACGCGGGCCCCTCACTGCCGTGGCCTCTCCCATTGCGGAGCACAGGCTCCGGATGCGCAGGCTCAGCGGCCATGGCTCACGGGCCCAGCCGCTCCACGGCATGTGGAATCTTCCCAGACCGGGGTACGAACCCGTGTCCCCTGCATCGGCAGGCGGACTCTCAACCACTGCGCCACCAGGGAAGCCCTCATGTGCTTTTTGGCCATCTGTTTGTCTTCTGTGGAGAAATATCTATTTAGATCTTCTGCCCATTTTTTGATTGGGTTTTTAGTTTTTTGATCTTGAGTTGCATGGACTGTTTATATATTTTGGAGATTGGTCCCTTGTCTGTCACATTGTTTGCAAATGTTTTCTCCCATTTTTTGGGTTGTCTTTTTGTTTTGTTTATGGTTTCCTTTGCTGTACAAAAGCTTGTAAGTTTGATTAGGTCCCATTTGTTTATTTTAACTTTTATTTCTATTGCCTTGGGAGACTGACCTAAGAAAACATTGGTACTATTAGTGGACATACAGTCCTTAATAGTGTTCTTTTTCATTGGTTCTGTCAACAGGACAAAAGTCATTTGTATTCTGGATCCACTGAATTTAATGTGCTGTTTTTCTCTGCCTGCTTTCAAGATTTTCTCCCTCTTTTTTTTTTTTTTTTTTTGATTTTTGTCAATTTGACTATGATTTTCCTGTATGTCATTGTATCTGCATTTAACTACTTAGAGTTTTCTGATTTTCTTGAATCTTTTAATTAAAATCTTTTAATTAAAACTTTCCCCAAGTTTAGGGGATTTTTGGCCATATGTCTTTAAATATTGTTTTCAGGTCCATTTTCTTCTGGTAATTTATTCCTATCACACAATTATCAGACCTTTGATATTGTGTCAAAGTCATTGACACTCAATTAACTTTTTCAGTTTTTAAAATCATTCTTTCTGTTCCACTTACCTGATTATTTTTATTGATCAAATTTACTAACTATTCTGTCATTTTCAATCTCTATTTAAGTCCATATATTCACTTTTTTATACCAGATATCATGTTCTATTATTTCTATTTGGTTATTTTTATAGTTTTTACTTCTCTACTGAGATTCCCTCATTAATTATGACAATGTTTAACATTTTATTCAGCTTAGATATAGCAGCCACTTTAAAATACTTACCTATTAGTTCCATATAAGGATTATCTCATGGTCAGTCTTCGTTAATGACATTTTTCCTTAATATGGGTCAGAGTTTTTATTCATATGTATTAAATTTAGATTGCATTTTCAAATTTGTAAATAATAGTATGTAGAGATTCTGGATTTTCTTTTGTTTCCCTGAAAAGTATTGTTTTATTTTTTTTGTAGAAGTTTACCTTGCCTGGACTCAAACTACAAATCTGTACCCCTCAGAAGGGCAGGAGCTGGAATATCTCTTAAGTTATTTTAGTCTTAGTTAGTCTGCTTATTGTATGCTCAGTGGATGCCTAGTTTAGAGGTCAGCTGGAATTTAGAAAGGACTTATATGTAGAGTCTCCTTCTCTGAGGCAGAATGATCTTTATGAAATACCCTGTTTTATTTTTCTGCTGCTGCTATAACAAGTTACCACAAGTTTGTGGCTTAAAACAATACCAATTTATTATCTTATAGTTCTGTAGGTCAGAAGCCAACAAGGTAACCTAACATTCGGTAAAATCAAGATGTTGGTAGGGCTGAGTTTCTTTCCACAGTCTCCAGAGGAAGAATCCAGTTTCTTGCCTTTTCCTATTTCTAAAGGCTACCCACATTCCTTCACCTGTGACTCCCTTACTTCATCTTCAAAGTTAGCATTGTTGCATCTTTTTGATCATTATTCTATACTCATCTCTCTGTCTCTGACCATTGCCAGAAAAGGTTCTTCACTTTGAATGACTCATAACTTTGGGCTCATCTGGATAATGCAGGATGATCTTTCATCTCAGTGTTCTTAAGCTTAATCACATCTACAAAGTCCTTTTTGCTATGTAAGGTAGCATATTCACAAGTTCCAGGGAAATAGATGAGGACGTTTTATCAAGGGATAATTATTCTGACTACTGTACTACACTATCCCATAAATTCCATACATTTATGATAAGGTAATGAAACTCCTTCATCAAGAGGTGGGGATCTATATTCCCTCCCCTTAAATATGGGTAGGACTGTGACTCACATGGAAGTTGTGATAGTTAGTTTTATAGGTCAACTTGACTGGGCTAAAGGATGTCCAGATATAGCTAGTAAACATTATTTCTGGGTCTATTAAGGTGTTTCAGAGAAGAGATTAGCATTTGAATCAGTAGGCTGAGTAATGAAGCTTGTTCTCACCAGTTCCAGTATCTGGATATCACTTATCAATTCTCAATTCCTTTTTTTACCTGATCATCATTTATACCACTATTCTTCCCTAAGATATCTAAATATAATAGATTTATTGATATTTAATAAAATTTTTCAGGATTCCAAAAAGATATATGGGATTAATTTACAGTTTTTCATAAGGACAATCTGAATTTTGGGTGTGATATACTGAGTAATATTTCTAAACTATAAATGGAGTTAAAAATGAATAAATGGTATCTATGGTATATTATGGATATTCCCATTGAAACTAAGAGACAGTAAATGTCTGTCTAGTGGGCATTATCCAATCCTTGGAGGGCCTTAGTAGAACAAAATCAAATGGCAGAGGAAGTGCAAATTTGCTCTCTGTTTGAGCTATGACATCCATCTTTTGCCTTTGGAGAGTGGCAGTCCTGATTCTTGGGAATTCAGACTCAAACTGAATAGCACGGCTGGCTTTCTTAGTTTTCCAGCCTTCAGACAGCAGATCTTGGGACTTTCTTGGCCTCCATGATTGAATGAGCCAATTCCTCTAATAAATCTCCTTCCATCTATACTTGGTTTTCTTTCTCTGCAGAACCCTGACTAATACAGAATTAATGCTATATAGCTTCCAAGAGCAGGTGATAAAAGGTAATACAGTTTTCACCTTTTTTTTTTCCCTCAGAATGCTTCTAATTGGGACCAACACTGTGTTCTGTGGGTATGTGTTTTGGACTACCTGAGTCCTAACTGAGATCTCCATCAGCAGCTAGAATCAACCAACTGTTGTATAAGTGACAGTTTTTGAGGAGACATTAGTTCAAGCCACCATCTAACTGCAACTGTATGATAGACTTCCAAGCAGATTTCCTTAGTCAAGCCCTAGAGCTGTGAAGGACAAGATTAAATATCTGTTTTTTTACAGTATTAAGTTTTGGTTATATTTGTAATTCAATAGCAGATAACAAACACGATCTCAGGTTCTGTTCTTTCTGAATTCTCTTCCCTTAATTTCTGGCTGCTCTGTTTACCCTAAACCCTGCCCTCTGATTCTTCAAATCAGTAAAACTGTAGGTTTCTATGCAACTTTAGCTGCTCTTCATGGTACCAATTAAAGCCTGCTTTCAGGTCAAAGGCCATGACCCATCAAGTGTCCTTCCTTTCTTTCTAGTGTAGAACCTTCTCCAGATTCTGCCCATTTTTGTTGTTGTTGTTGTCCATTTTATAATAGCTTCAGGTAGTTGTTTTCATTTTGGTTTTATTCAGAATTTGTAGTGTTGCCCATGTCCAATAGAAGCATCTGTGTCATTGCCAGAGGTAGAGTCACCGATATTAATAGATCTTTGAACACACTAATTTGTCAAGTTTGTATTTTATATTATTTCAGATATACAAAGAAATATATGTTCTAATGTATCTTACACATATATAGCCTCCATTTCAGTTTATCAAGTCTTAACAGGTTTATTCAATCCAAGTTGCGTTGATGTACTTGCTTCAGATTTTTTTTTTTTTTTTACTCTTTAAGAAATAATTCATTGAAGAGACATTTGAATCTGTGTACCCCTCTCTGACCATTCTTGCCTTTCTAGCATAAATTCTATATGATACAATTAGAAATATACAGTGTTAGATTAAAACTGTTAGTATTCTATTGGGAATTTTTCATTAATATTTATAAATGGGAAAAGATTTTAATTTTACCTATGTGTTAAAATAACTAATTGGGTTGTTACAAAGCAGATGGTAGATTTAAAAATGAATTAAATGATTTCCATTTTTTTCTAAAATTATCTCTTTACAAAGATTTAAATAAATATTAATTTTTCCTGAGAGAGTTAATAGAACATGACTTAGAATCTACTTTGGTTAGGTGCTACTTTAGTTGGTACATTTAATTTCCATTTCAACTGTTTTCTATCCATTTTTGTATACTGCTGTTTGTTTAACATATGGATATCTTTTCCACAGATTATTTTAAAGTTGTTTTATTTAGTTACTAAGCATTTATCAAATCTCTATATTTTCTCCTATTAATGTATTTATTTTTTCACTTTTGTCAGATATTAACTCTATATTATATTAATCTTTTAAAATTCGTTGAGATTTGTTTCATTACTCAGCATGTGTTCTAGCCTGATGAATGCTCCATGTACCCTTGAAAAGAATGTGCATGCTCTTCTTGTTGGTTGTTGAGTGGAGTTTTCTATAAACATCAAAACGTTAAGCTTTTCTGAAAATGTTTTTCAAGTGTTTTATATTCATATAGATTTTATGAGTAATTTTTGTATCAATGAGATAATGAGAGTAGCAAAGTGTTGACATCTCCAAGTATTAATTTTGTCTATTTCTCCTTTCACTTCTCTGATTTTTGTTTCCATGTATTTAGAAGCTCAGTTATTGGAGACATATATATTTAGAATTTTTATAGTCGCTTGTTGAATTGACCCTCCTATCATTATTGAAATGTTCTCTTTATCCCTGGTTAATATATTTTCTTGTGAAGTCTACTTTGAATAATATTATACAGCCACTTTAGATTTCTTATAATTAGTGTTTATGTGGTATAAATTTCCCATTATTTATTTTAAACCTATGTTATTTTTATATAAACATCATTTTCTTATAGACAGCATATAATTAGTTCTTACTTTTTAAATTCAATAAGGCAATGTATACTTTTAAGTGATAATTTTTAGGCCATTTTAATTTAATGAGATTACCAATATGGTTCCTTTGAACTCTACCATTCCTATCATTTATTTTCCATTTGCTCTCTTTTAGTTGTTTTTTCTTTCTTTCCTTATTTTAGATTAAATATTTTGGAAAAACAGTATTTTTTGATCAACAGTTTTTTTTTAATATTTTATCTTATCTCCACTAAAGGCTTACTAGCTATAGTGTTTTTGATCATCATAGTTGTTTTTTTTTTGTTTTTTTTTTTATGATCATGAAGAATCCTTATTATCTTTATTTGAGATTATTTTTGATGTCAAGTGGGGAGACGACTGTAACAGAAAAAGCGCTTCAGTGGAAAACTATGCTTTGTCTAAAGGACATTCCACCAGATTATCAGATTCTGGGAGCCATTTTACAACTCTATAAATTGTAAATACAGTTAACAGCAATACAAAATAACTCTTGGCCATAGACGTGTAAATTCTGTTCTGTCCTGTTTTTTTTAATAGTGGTTAATCTAATATTTAAAATATGCATCTTTAACTTGTCACAGTATTCCTTTAAATAATATTATGCCACTTCATGTCTATTGTAAGGATCTTACATCAATATATTTCCATTTTCTTCTCCTTTCTTTTTGCTATTTATTTAATAGAAAGTTTAGTTCTACAAATATTACAACTCCTATGATATATTGTTATTTTAAAATTTATTTTCAAAAGCAATTATCTTAAAAATTAAAAAGTGAAATAATATTTTTTATGTGTTTACCTATACATTTACCATTTATGATACTGTATTCCATTATATATATCTATGTTTTCTTCTGCTATTATTTTTTTTCTTCTTGAATTTCTATTAACATTTCTTGTAGTGAAGGTCTTCTAGCAACAAATTGCCTTAGCTTTTGATTGTCTAAAACATTTCATCCTCTTCGTTTTAAAATATACTTTCATTGGATATAAAACAAATTCTATATCCATAAGAATAACACATGTATTATTGATTGATAAATTCTTTCTTTTATCACTAAAGATAATGTCCTCATGTCTTATGGAGTGCATAGCTTCTCATCAGAAGTTTGTGTTAATTTTTATGTTTGTAATTCTGTTTATTTTGCTCTTGTTTTTGTTTTCTATTTGGTTCTCTTTATCTTTTTTTAAACTTTTAAATTTATATTGGAGTATAGTTGATTAACAATGTTGTGATAGTTTCAGGTGTACAGAAAATTGATTCAGTTATACATATACATGTATCTATTCTTTTTCAAATGCTTTTCCCATTTAGGTTGTTACATAATATTGAGCAGAGTTCCCTGTGCTATACTGTAGGTCCTTGTTCATTATCCATTTTAAATATAGCAGTGTGTACATGTCAATCACAAACTCCCAAACTATCCCTTCCCCGCTGGTAACCGTTAAGTTCATTCTCTAGGTCTGTATGTTTCTGTTTTGTAAATAAGTTCATTTGTATCATTTCTTTTTAGATTCTGCATATAAGCGATATCATAAGATATTTCTTTTTCTCTGTCTGACTTACTTCACTCAGTATGACAATCTCTGGGTCCATCCATGTTGCTGTAAATGGCATTATTTCATTCTTTTTAATGGCTGAGTAATATTCCATTATATATATATACCACATCTTCTTTATTCAGTCCTCTGTCATGGACATTTAGGTTGCTTCCATGTCTTAGCTATTGTAAACAGTGCTGCAATGAACATTGGGATGCATGTATTCTTTTGGCTCATGTTTTTCTCTGTATATATGCCCAGGAGTGGGATAGAGGCGGGGATCATATGGTAGTCCTATTTTTAGGTTTTTAAGGAACCTCCATACTGTTCTCCATAGTGGCTGTACCAGTTTACATTCCCACCAACAGTGTAGGAGGGTTCCCTTCTCTCCACACCCTCTCCAGCATTTACTGTTTGTGGATTTTTTGAAGATAGCCATTTTGACTTGTATGAGGTGATATCTCATTGTAGTTTTGATTTGCATTTCTCTAATAATTGGTGATGTTGAACATCTTTTCATGTGCCTCTTGGCAATCTGTATGTCTTCTTTGGAGAAATGTCTATTTAGGTCTTCTGCTTATTTTTTGATTGGGCTGTTTGTTTTGATGATATTAAGCAACATTGCTTGTATATTGTTGAATTTCTTTGATACATAGATTTTTGAGGGGTTTGGTTATTCATCAAATTTAGAAAATATTTGATCTTTCTACCCTGGCCTTCCTTGACTCCAATTACATGATATTGCCCTACAGGTTACTAAGACTTTTCATTATTGTTTTCTGTCTCTTTCTGTGTTTATGATCTATTTTGGATAATTTTAATTGCTTTTCTTCAAGTTTATTAATAATTTATTCTTCAGCATCTATTAGTGTTGTTAATCATACCCAATGGATTATTTATTTATTTGCTTATTTTATTTAACTTATATATAACAGCTTTACTAAGTTATAACTGATATATAATACAAAGAACTGCACATTTTTAATGTGTAAAATTAGATGATTTTGGACATGCAAACACCAATTATACTATACATCACCACAATCTAGGTAATTGACATAACAAACTCCTCAATTTCCATCCATCTTTCCTTTACTAGTTTTTTTTTTTTTTTTTTTT
>NW_006778096.1:364181-392518 GCF_000442215.2 Lipotes vexillifer | reverse complement strand
TTTTTTTTTTTTGCGGTACGCGGGTCTCTCACTGTTGTGGCCTCTCCCGTTGCGGAGCACAGGCTCCGGACGTGCAGGCTCAGTGGCCACATCTCACGGGCCCAGCCGCTCCATGGCATGTGGGATATTCCCGGACTGGGGCATGAACCCGTGTCCCCTGCATCAGCAGGCGGACTCTCAACCACTGAACCACCAGGGAAGCCCCTTACTAGTTGCTTTTGATTTGGGGTTTTTTGGTGTGTGTATGTGGGTTAAGAACACTTTATATGAGATCTATCTACCTTCTTACCAAACTTTGAAGTACACAATACCACTTTGTACAGCAGGTCTATAGAACTTACTCATTTAGTATAACTGAAATTTCATAGGCACTGAATAACAACTCCACATTTCCCCCCACCCCCCAGCCCCTAACAATCACTGTTGTATTATCTGCTTCTATGAGTTTGACTATTTTACATAATTCAAATAAGTAGAATCATACAGTATTTGTCCTTCTGTGACTGATATTTCGCTTAGTATGATGTCCTTCAGATTCACCTATGTTGTCACAAATGGCAGGATTTCCATCTTTTTTAAAGGCTGCATGATATTTCCATTATATGTACATATCACATTTTATTTATATATTCATCTGTTAATGAATACTTGGATTGTTAAAGCTGTAGTAATTAAAGCATTATGATACTGGCATAAAGACAGACATGTAGACCATTGAAAAGAATATAGAGTCCAGAAACAAACCCATGCTTTTATGATCAACTGATCTTTGTGCCACAGACTCACAATGGGGAAAAGATAGTTTCTTCAACAAATGGAATTGAAAAAACTGGGTACCTACGTGCAAAAAAATTGGACTTGTACCACACATAAAAATAAATACAAAATGAATTGAAGACTTAAACAGAAGACCTGAAACTGTAGAACTCCCGGAAGAAAACATAGGGGAGAATTTTCTTGACATTGGTATAGGCAATGGTTTTTGGATATGACACCAAAAATACAGGCATCAAAAGCAAATATAGCAAGTGAGACTATATCAAACAAAAAAGAATTTTAGATAGTGAATTTGGATCTTTATTTTTATCTTTTTATCTTTATATTCTTTATCTTCCTTTTCCCTCTTCATTACCTTTACATATTTCTTTACAATCTTGATTTTACTTTTAATACCTGTTTTATTGTATTTGCCTTCTTTTCCACCTTCTCTATCATTTGGGGTTTTCTTTCCAGTCTACTGGTTATTTTTCACATTTTCCTATGTCTTAACATGTCTAGTAACTTATTGTTGTTAAATGTCTCTGAATCTTTTCAATTTCCTTTAATAAATGTTTGTTTATTCTGGTTGGCTTGATTTACTTTCAGTTCTATGTGATCACTATCAGGCTTATTTTAGCGTTTTGTTAAGATTTTCTAAAATAGCACTTACTCTGAGTAATTTATTTCCCTCACTTAGACATGACCCTTCTGGAATGTCTAGTAAATGTTACATTTGGTCACTGAAGGCTATCTGATCTGGGGTGCCCAGAAATAATTCCCAGCCCTTTGTGACCTCCGACAACAGTTCAGCCCTTAGATGGTCACTCTATTCAATCACCTTGTGGAGTTTGACCCTGTACATGAATAACTTAGTATTCAATAAAGATTCAAGGGAATACAAGCCTTTGAAGCTCTTTTCTTGACTGTTTTCTTCTCTTCAGAACCCTACCTCATCACCTCCAGCTGTATCCATGGACTCTGATCTGTGTCTCCTCAACTTAGGAAGACTGGCATACTTTACTGATCTTCTTTACTGCCCTATGGCTCACAATGTGCCTCCTGGCATGAAGCCTGGACAGTTGAAGGGTTTACCTAATTTTTCCTTCTCTCAGCATCACAGCCCTGTGCTATTTCTGCTGTCTGAAAAAAGTTAAGTATATTTTGTTCAATTTTTTAGATGTTTAAGACAAGAGGCCAAATTCAGTTCCTCTTATTCCATCATTGCCAAAATGGAAAGGAGAAAAGTTAAAGAAATATGTTTAGTCTACTCTCATAATTTAGTAATTTTAGTCTTTTTAAGTTTCAAAATATAAAACCCATGACTATAATAAATGGACATGATACATTTCAGAAAATAATGCTATATGTTCTTGAGATCAAATAACCCATTTTAAAATTAGAATATCTATGAATCTGAATATTTCATCTAGTAGATAAATACAAACATACTGATGTAAATATATGCCTGTGAAATTCATGGTTTATTCTGTTATTCTAGGTATACAAGTCAACTTCAGGCTATTTAGAAATATATTCAGTGAGATGCAGCCAAAGTTTTGATTTCTTCCATCAGATAGTTTTAGAGAATTATATTCATCAATTGGCAATTTTCTTATTGTATAGACACAATCCAATTATAAGAAAAATGCAGTGAAATTAAAATGTGTTTCCTTAAAAGATTCACTTGAGAATTTAATGATTTTAAAATATTAATCTGTCAAATAAGAGATAGAATGTCATACCCTTTAGAAAACTCTTTTGCCTATAAAATAATTAACTGTGAGGTTTAAAACAATATTGACCACATAAAATTAATTTTCCCATTAACACACAAGTGTAATTATTTTTATCTTGTTCTAAGAGAGCACATTTTCAAATATCCAAACTGTACTCTAGCCACTGAATAATAAAGACAGGTTAATTTAGATAGGTTAATTTTTCTTCATTAATACATAATTGCAATAATTAAAGACCTGTTACTGAAGCTGTTTTAGATATCTATCAATTTGGGGAGAAAATGCTAAAACATCACATATGAGTGATATTTTTATTATATAAAATGAAGCTAATCTTTTTTAAAGAACTGTCAAATGTTTAAAGAGGAATATTTTGGTACGAATTTAAGTTAATATGTAATTCTGATATCCATTTGACAATTAAGAAAAACACACTTTTAGCACTTATTCTATTAAATGGTCTAATCATTTTTATTGTGTTAGAAACACAAACTAGTGCAGGACTTTTACTGTCTTTTCTTCCTCACTCCAGACTTTTATAGAGAGATTTATCATTCCCCCTCACACTTTGTCTTTCATTGAATTATGTCGTCTTACCCCTTTCACACTCTTCCACTCTTCTAAGAAGTAGACCCTACTGCTGAATCAAACTTGAGCCTTATTGTAAAGATCTGTCATTTCAATTAGGAAGTGTGCTATTACAAACAATAACCTTCAACTCTTCTTGTTTGAATAATAGATTTTTTAAAATTAACATAGTTGTCAGTCCATTGGCAGATTTAGGGTTGATTGACTCAACACTTCTGCCTACTATCACCCTTTTACTTTTTCTCCACATTGATGAAAGATGTCTGCAGCATTTTCAAGTATATAGAGAGAGGCAATGCCCTTCTCTCTTGGATCTCTTCTGAGGAGATGGGAAACTTTTCCCAAAAGCAGGCAGAAACTCTTGCTATCAGTATCAGGACTTGTTTTACAAGTCCATTGCTGATTCAGTTTTTGTCACTAGGGACTGAATTATGGTTGTTGGATCCAATCAATTACTGGAGGTGAATTGGGTACTATGAAAACTTCCGTGGCTATCACTATGCCCATCATTAAGTGAAGGGGCATGGGAAATGAAAATGTATAGAGGCCCAAAGTTTAGGAGAATTAAAATCATATTCAGAAAGAATACGATCCAGGGGTGGTAGGGGTGGTGGGGGTACAGGGGAGAGAGAAAGAGAGAGAGAGAATGTGTGTGTGTGGGGGGCGGGGGTGTGAGAGAGAGAGAGAGAGAGACAGGGAGAGAGAGAATGGGGAAGGGGTGAGGGAGACAGAATAGGAATTGTATTTTGGCTGAGTTGATTGTTGATTGGATTATTTTTGGAATTTGGAAGAGGAGAAGAATATTATTGGGCAGCTATGGTATAGGAGGGCAGGAAAAATGTATAGAAAGAATATTGTAAGAAGTTTGACTGTGGTTTGTATTTGGCTGTTGTTTATACTTGGAATAAATTTTTCTTTTGTTCTCTAGAGAAACTTTAAAAAATTACATTAAAATTTTGTTAAGATGTTATTTTGTTGAGTTGAATCACAACAAAATATGCTTTCAATTTGATTGTCATTCAAAGTTGCTTTTTTTGAAATAGTAATTATTAGTAAAGTAAATGAACAAATAATTGATAAGTTATCACATCTACAAAAGTTTTATACCTCAAATTAAAAGCAAGTCTTTAAATTATTAATTTTGTTAAAATGTATACTCCTGAGTTTGTGAATTAAAATGATATAAAAGAAAGTCTATAAAGCAGATTTAGGAAATATGACATTTTGCTACTGGATGTGTCATTAATGTTTATGACTTCAAGTAAGAAAATTAAATTATCTTATATGCCTAGAAGTGAAATTTCTTGGTCAGAGAGTAGGCATGTGTTGAATTTTATTGAAAACTGTCAAACAGTTTTTCCAAATGATTGAACAAATTTACATTTTCATAAGCACGGTAAGACTTCCAGTTGCTCCAAGTTCTTACCAACATTTGGTATCACCAACTTTTTAGATTTTAGACATCCTGGTGCTCTGTAATATTACCTCATTGTGTTTTTCATTGCATTTCTCAGATTTAATGGTGTGAAAAAGCATTTAACATACTAATAGACCATTGGGGTATCTTCTTTTATAACATGCTTATTCAGATATTTAATATTTTCATTTGTCTTCTTCTTACTGATTTTGCCTATGTAAAAATTGCAAAGATATTGTTCTAAGATTGCTCCTAGAAGCTTTGCAGTTTAACCTTACATTTCAGTCTTAGATCTATTACACATTTTTTTTTTTTTTTTTTTTTTTTTTTTGCGGTACGCGGGCCTCTCACTGTTGTGGCCTCTTCCGTTGCGGAGCACAGGCTCCAGATGCGCAGGCTCAGCGGCCATGGCTCACGGGCCCAGCCGCTCCGCGGCATGTGGGATCCTCCCGGACCGGGGCACGAACCCGCGTCCCCTGCATCGGCAGGCGGACTCTCAACCACTGCGCCATCAGGGAAGCCCTATTACACATTTTTATACATTGTCTGAAGCATGTATAAAGGTTCATGTTTTTCCATACATTTATTCAGGTTTTTTTCCAGCACCATTTGTGCAAAACGTTCCATACCCAATGTTGAACATATGATTAAAAGTTACTAAACTTGTTTAAAAAAATACAGATTAAGGTGGTGCATGATTTAGAACAACAGAAGTTGCAATGAGCCAAATTTTGGAATTAGCTAAGCTTTAAAACAGCTATGCTAAGTACTTACAAACACTTCAAGGGAAATATAATTTATTATATAAATAAATTATGTGATAAATTATGTGAAGAATAATAGGTGAAAGGATAAATTTAAGAACTTAAAATTATAATATGGGAAACGAAATCTTCCTAGAATGATCTTAATAGCAGATTGATGACAGCAAAAAATAGTTTCAGTAAACTTGAAGGCAGATCAACAGATATTTTTCAATCTGAAGAATACTGAGTAAGGAATATTTAAAAAAAAAAAAAAGGAACAGAGTCAGTGAGGTATAATATCAGACAAAAGGACAATAGGGTAGGACATATTTTTGAAGAAATAATGACCTCCATTTACTAAATTTAATAACGTACAAAAACATACAGAGCCATGAATCTCAGCCAACTCAAAATAGCATAAATACAAAGAAAAGCAAGGGGGATCATAGTCATATGATAAAAGGCTGAGAAAATAGAGGATGCTGAATGCAGCCAGAGGAAAGAAAAGTTTTAGTCAGGGAAACAGTGCTAGACATGATATCCAAAGTCTCATCATAAATAACAGAGGCTGGAGGCCAGAAGACAATGTATTAACATCTGTAAAGCAATGAGCACTAATTTTACAAACTCTATCAGCCAAGAATTCCATATCCAGTGAAAATTTATCCACAAATGAAGGGAAAATAAGGGCATGTTTAAATACATTTTGAAATGACATAATTAAACTCCATGGTAGGGAGAATTACGACTCCACACCTTAACTGTGGGGATTTTGAAATTTTACCATACAGAGAAAAAGGGATTTTTGCTGATTATAAAATCAGGAGATTATTTTGAATTATATGGGTGCTCCCATGAAAATCATATGAGCTTTTAAAAGGCAGAAGAGGAAGGCAGAGGGGAAGTCAGAGAGATTCAAACAAGAGAAGGATTCAACCCATGTTTGCTGCTTTAAAAATGGAGAGGGTCACGTGAAAGGACCATAGAGAGAGAGCTCTCTAGTACCTGAGAATGAAGGAGGGTATCAGTCTTAAGGATCTGGATTCTGCATGAATTTGGAAGTAGGTTCTTGCCTTGAGCCTCCAGAGAAGAGCACAGCCTGGCTGACCCCTGGGTATTGGCCTTATTAGACTCTAGCAGAGAATCTAGGCATAGACTTCTGACCTCCAGAAGTGTGAGATAATAAATGAATGTTGTTTGAAGCAACAAAGTTTGTGGCAATTTGGTTTGGCAGCAGAAGAAAAGCAGTATTATCTCAAACAGAGCTGCATTACAAAGAGTACTAAAAGTAGTTTTTCAAGCTGAGATCATACCTGATCTGAACCCAGATTGATTGAAAGTAATAAAGACTTAGAAATGGTAGATATGTGGGACAATATCTAGCACTATTTTTTAAGCTTTAATTTATTTAAATGACAACTTACAGTTTAAATCAAAATTATAAATTGTACGTGGGTCTTATAAAGAATACATATGTAAAATATGACATAAATTGCATTAAGAATGGAGTAGAATATGTTATTATACCACTGCAGTAGGACTTCAATCTCTTTTTATTTCTTTGTTATTATACTTTGCACGATTATATCCCCTTTTCTAGTTAATTTAAACATTTTATTTTCTATTTATCTTTAGTTTTCAGCAGTTTTACAATGATGTTCCTTGGTTTGGCTTTATTTGTCTTTAAGAAAGTTTGAATTAGTAGAATTTATTGAAGGCAAATATGGATGTTTTCATCACTTTTGGAAAACTGCCCTCTGTTACCTTAAGATATTGCATAGCCTCATTTTCTCTCTTCCCTTTCTCTGAGATTCCAATTGTATACGATTATTGGAAATATTCTCCTTTTTCACGTTTTTTGCATACGATATTCATTATGTTTTCTACTCTTTTTTTTTTTTTTTGTGTTACGCGGGCCTCTCACTTTGTGGCCTCTCCCATTGTGGAGCACAGGCTCCGGACGCGCAGGCTCAGCGGCCATGGCTCACGGGCCCAGCTGCTTCGCGGCATGTGGGATCTTCCTGGACCGGGGCACGAACCCGCGTCCCCTGCATCGGCAGGCGGCCTCTCAACCACTGCGCCACCAGGGAAGCCCTTCTACTCTTTTTTACTCTTCATGTTTAAGTCTGGACCTTTTCATTTCATCTGTATCCAAGATTATCAAATTCTTTATTTTTCAACAGTGTTGACTCCAACCATTAAATGTTTAATCTATGTTTTTTCAGCTTATGAATTTATATATTATCTAGGTTTTATATTTTCTTTTAATTTTGTAAGCATGATCCTTTAAAGTCAGTATCTGGTATCCTTAACTGGAGACCCAGAGACTTTTTTTTTGTAATAGTTTTATTTCTATTTTCTTGGTTTTTAATTATTTTCCTTGTCTGCTCTTATTTCTGTGTGAATTTCTCATTTTACCTGAGAAATTGTTCTGATAATTTGTGGCTTTTCATAACATTTTACTCCAGAAAGGATTCACTTGTTGTAACAGGTAGCTAGGCTAGGGGTACAGTCACTTTCACATTACCATAAACAAATCGAGGATTTAGATCCCTGAAAGTGGGGATTCAGTTCCTGACTCCAAATTTTACTCTTAGCCTGGGTATTTGCCAGGTACCATCCCCTTCATTGGGCCCTGAACTTCAATATTTGTCCTGTGGGTGAGTGTACTGGAAACTTTGCTCACCTTCTCAGCCTCTCAGTCATGCCACTTGAATGAGAAGATGTGCATTGTGTCCAGCAGCTCCATTTATGTACTCACCTCCATGCATTAGTCTCCTGTAGTCTGGGGCAGCTTTCTCATGGTTTTGATTAAATATCCTTTTTATATTTATGTCCAAGTCTTCTGGTTTTCAGTAAAAGAGTTGACACAAGTCCACCTACCTATTCCATCATTTCTAGAATGACCAATTGACTTCTACATATGCTTATACTTGCAAAACATTATGATGGGCAAAATGTTGCTCCTAAAAATTTGAAACATATACACACACACACGCACACACACACACACACACCCCTAAATACTTCTAGTAACTCTGGCGACAGTATATCACATGGTTAGGAAGAACATAGAAATAAAATTATCCTTGCAATTAATAATTTGATTTAGAATATTGCAAAAATAATGACTTGTGTAAACAGAATTTGACCATTAATTTTCACATAATCAACTCACTGACATTACCAATATTTTTGTGATTCTGTATGTGGATGAATGAGTAAGATGGCACGTAGAATTAAATCATTGTTCAGTGAATTTTATTGTGCAACCAATAACCATTGTAAACCATCTTAATCTTTAACTTACTTTTTCTTCAGTAAGATTACACCATTATATATAAGCAAATTTAGTGTCCATTATATAAAAATAACTTAAAATATTGTCACACTTGTCATCTCAGAACTAATTTCCCCTTATTGTAATCTCATATCCTATACCTATGACTTGAGAATTCATTGTGTTAGTTTCATAGCACAGGCAAGTATGCAAGTTCCAGGATACTACAGGTCCCTGAAAGCCCCTATGGGAAAAGTCCAGAACAAAGAGGCCATCATCTGTTCTAAAATTATATGTGCTTTGTACAATGGACTGCGGAATTAAGACAGTTTGAAAAATGCTTGTATATAATTTCCTCTTAAGTGGCAAGAAAAATAAGAAAGAAAAAAGAATTTTGACCAAAAGAGAAGTGAAATTTTAAATTTGTCCTAGGAAAATTTATAGTGGGTTTTAGTTTATACAGAACAAGCATAGTTAGTACTAATTTTACATTATTAATTCATAATGGATTACCAAGGAAAGGGTAAAACTAACTAAATAAATAGATCTTGTCTTTTATGTTTATAATACTGTTTTATTTCAGAACCTAGTTTCCAATTTTCATGTAGTCAAATGAATCATTGTTTTCATTTCTGGCTTTATCCTTTTACCACTGAAGATTATAAAAATATTCCTATATTTTAAGGCCAAATAGTTATACAGTAGACTTTATTATTTATGTACTGATATATTAATTGTTTAGACCACTCTAAATGTGAAATGAAATGTTTTTTAACTAAACAAATTCCATAATTCTGTAATTCAAAAGTTAATACATATGGAGAAGCCACAAAATCTCTTTCCAGCAGTACTAAAAATTCATTTACACCTGGCAGTGAGAGTACTAATGAAGTATAAATATTTTCTTCATTCTAGAGGTATTCTTATTGGTTAACTGCAGAACACCTTGTATCTTTTGTAGAAAGACTGTTTTTTCTAACAGTGCATGGAATAAATTCAGTAAGAATGGACCAGTTCTTATATAAGGGACACGTAACTGTTTACATTAATATGTGCCATTTGGTTATGAGACTACTATAGTCATGACGATGTAAACTATGCAAAGCAGAATAACTTCTTATCATATAAGAAAACAGAAGTATTCCCAGGAATTTATAATCCATAGAACTGAAAAATAATCTTATAAAAATGTTAATGGCAAGCTAGATTAATATTGTTTCTGTACAGCTAACATCTACAAATAAAAATATCTATTGATGCCAGCATCATCGTAGTGATTACTTTTTGTGTAAGTGTCCATGTGGTGTGTATTTACTGCATCCTCTGTTAGGGACCTGTGTTTGCAGATATCTGACTGTGAGCGCAATGATAGCAAATCATCTCTACACATTCAGTGCAAACAAGATGCCAAGAAAAGAACTCTTGCATATGCAGTTCCACTCAGATTCAAAGGATTTAAATCTATTTACTTTTTCAGCTGTGATCTAAATGATAAATTCTAAGCAAATCTCTCAACTATGATTTAACTGAATGATGAAAACTTTTCTTGGGAGGAATCCATGATTTATAGAGCTTAGTATCAAATAAGATTTCTTGGAAGCTTGAGAATTAATCATTTTTGGTAGTGTTTTTTTGGTTTGTTTGTTTGATTTAAAGCTATGTACTTCTATTCTCCCACCCCAGGCAAACTTGCCTTGGTACTCATCACTCACTAGTGTGTACAGGCGACTCCTGGCTTAAGCACCTTTCACAGCATTGGCCATAGATGGGGTAAGCATTCAATGATATTGACTGAATGTGATTGTGGAAAAGCTTACTGAAGGTAATATAGTGGGGGGAAAAGCATAAAATATATTCTCTCTTTCTGATCACTGGAGTATATCATTTTATGCCACTTTCTATTCTGAGGGACAGGTTTTCTATAGTGGAATAAACCTTCATATTTTTTTAAGCCTGAAGGGAAGGATATATGTCCTAGGACATAAGACTTCTTCTATTTCTAGCTTAGAAGTGGTAGATTTAATAGATGTTTTCCTTTTACATTGTTTCGTATTTTCAGCAGATGTCACCTTTAGCATGGAGTAAATAACAAATCATACGTGAACTTTGGGTAGCCAGAGTAGGTGGCTTATTAAATCATATGAATTGTGGGGTGTCAGGAGAGCTCCATGGTCAAAAGATTTCTTCTCTCAGGCTTACGCTTTTTATTAGGCTTGTGCTTTTAAAGAAAATACTACACCTAAAGCCTGTTTAGAAATTATTTACTTTAATGCTGCCACTACAGATTAAGAAGTTGTACAGATTAAGAAAGTTTAAAGAGAGTAAGTATAGAAGCCAGTAATATTGGAGCTAGCTAAGTCATCCAGTTCATGCTCCGGCTTTTTCCACCAATTTTTGACAACTTCTTAGATTTGGTTTAGGCCAGTTGATCAATTTCTTTGTATACTTTTCCATTAGTTTAAAAAATTTCAACTACCATTTCAATTTACAACCAAATATCATTGACAGTTTTAGGGCATCACAATAGTAGTATAACTGATGCCTTATGATACAGTTTAGCAGATAGTTTTCCAGAATATGACCTCCTGAGAGCAAGCCCTTTAGGAGATGAGCTTCATGTTGACAAATACAGCTAATACGGAATGATATCTCTGGGTCATGGAGAGGTCTTGCCTTGAAAAGTCAGGCCAGATACTGGACCATATTACAAGAGAAAGTGGGGAGGGAAAGATACAAATTCTGAAATAAAAGGAAAGACCACCAAGGCTAGCCCTACAAAATAGAATCAACATGGTCAGTGTTTTCAGGGACTGTCAGCAATGCTATTTTATGCAAACTCTTGTAATAAAATAGAATAAGTTAAAGCCAAAATCATTCAACAAATACTCTGCTTTGTTATAAAGTAATACAAATATTATAGAGAAAAATATACCATATTTACAAAGGAGAGAAAAAAAATGGCATAGTTAAATTCTGAAAGAAAGAGACATAACATTTTAAAGAACTGGTACTTTGTGCCTTAGGTAAAGAGTATGGGGAAGAATAGTGCCAGGACATACAGACTGAGAGATCTGTAGGAGCAAGATCAAAAGGGAACCTATGTACTAGGTTAATATATTTGTATCTTTTTTTTTTTTTCCTGAGGACACTGAGGAGTCATTGCTGTCTTTTAAATAGGAACTCATATTTATATCATGGAAAGTTCACTCTAGCTGTAGTTGTAGAATGCATAAGACAGGGGCCAAGAAAGGGTCAGGAAAACCGGATAGGAGTCTCTGTAGCAGTCAAGGTGATCCTATGTTGGTCTGAAGAAAATATGACAGTTGAAAAAATATTAAAGTAGTAGGACCTTCAAGATGGAGGAGTAAGATGTGGAGATCACCTTTCTCCCCACAAATACATCAAAAATACATCTACATGTGGCACAACTCCTATAGAACATATACTGAATGCTGGTAGAAGACCTCAGACCTCCCAAAAGGCAAGAAACTCCCCACATACATGGCCGTGTGGCCGACAGGGTCTTGGTGCTCCGGCCGTGTGTCAGGCCTGAGCCTCTGAGGTGGGAGAGCCGAGTTCAGAACATTGGACCACCAGAGACCTCCTGGCCTCACATAATATCAATGAGCGAGAGCTCTCCCAGACATCTCTGCCTCAATGCTAAGACCCAGCTCGACTCAACGACCAGCAAACTCCAGTGCTGGACACCCATGCCAAACAACTAGCAGGAACACAACCCCACCCCTTAGTAGAGAGGCTGCCTAAAATCATAATAAGTTCACAGACACTCCAAAACACACCACTGGACATGGTCCTGCCCACCACAAAGACAAGATCCAGCCTCATCCATCAGAACACAGGCACCAGTCCCCTCTACCAGGAAGCTTACACAACCCACTGAACCAACCTTACACACTGGTGGCAGACACCAAAAACAATGGGAACTACAAACCTGCAGTCTGTGAAAAGGAGACCCCAAACAGAGGAAGTTAAGCAAAATGAGAAAACAGAAAAATATGCAGCAAAGGAGCAAGGAAAAACACAGCAGACCAAACAAATGAAGAGAAAATAGGCAGTCTACCTAAAAAAGAATTCAGAGTAATGATAGTAAAGATGATCCAAAATCTCGGAAATAGAGTGGAGAAAATACAAGAAACTTTTAACAAGGACCTAGAAGAACTAAAGAGCAAACAAACAATGATGAACAGCACAATAAATGAAATTAAAATTCTCTAGAAGGGATCAATAACAGAATAACTGAGACAGAAGAACGGATAAGTGACCTGGAAGATAAAATAGTGGGAATAACTACCACAGAGCAGAATAAAGAAAAAAGAATGAAAAGAATTGAGAACAGTTTCAGAGACCTCTGGGACAACATTAAATGCACGAACATTCTAATTTTAGAGGTCCCAGAAGAAGAAGAAAAAAAGAAAGGGACTGGGAAAATATTTGAAGAGATTATAGTTGAAAACTTCACTAACATGGGAAAGGAAATAGTCAAGTCCAGGAAATGCAGAGAGTCCCATACAGGATAAATCCAAGGAGAAACAAGCCAAGACACATATTAATCAAACTATCAAAAAATAAATACAAAGAAAAAATATTAAAAGCAGCAAAGGGGGCTTCCCTGGTGGCGCAGTGGTGGAGAGTCCGCCTGCAGATGCAGGGGACACAGGTTGGTGCCCCCGTCCGGGAAGATCCCACATGCCGCGGAGCGGCTGGGCCTGTGAGCCATGGCCACTGAGCCTGCGTGTTCAGAGCCTGTGCTCTGCAACGGAGCCACAGCAGTGAGAGGCCCGCGCAAAAAAAAAAAAAAAAAAAAAAAAAAAAAAAAAAAAAAACAAAGGAAAAAAAAAAAAAAAAAATGGAAGAGAAACGATAAAAGCAGCAAGGGAAAAGCAACAAATAACATACAAGGGAATCCCCATAAGTTTAACAGCTGATTTTTCAGCAGAAACTCTGCAAGCCAGAAGGGAGTAGCAGCACATATTTAAAGTGATGAAAGGGAAAAAACCTACAACCAAGATTACTCTACCCAGCAAGGATCTCATTCAGATTTGACAGAGAAATTAAAATCTTTATAGACAAGTAAAAGCTAAGAGAATTCAGCACCACCAAACCAGCTTTGCAACAAATGCTAAAGGACATTCTCTAGGCAGGAAACACAACAGAAGGAAAAGACCTATAATAACAAGCCTAGAACAATTAAGAAAGGAGTAATAGGGACATACATATTGATAATTACCTTAAATGTAAATGGATTAAATGCTCCAACCAAAACACATAGACTGGCTGAATGGATACAAAACAAGACCTGTATATATGCTGTCTACAAGAGACACACTTCAGACCTAGGGACAGGTACAGACTGAATTTTAGGGGATGGAAAAATATATTCCATGCAAATGGAAATCAAAAGAAAGCTGGAGTAACAATTCTCATATCAGACAAAATAGACTTTAAAGTTAAGACTATTATGAGACAAAGACACTACATAATGATCAAGGGATCAATCCAAGAAAAGGATATAACAGTTGTAAATCTTTATGCACCCAACATAGGAGCCCCTCAATACATAAGGCAAATGCCAACAGCCATAAAAGGAGAAATTGACAATAGCACAATAATAATAGGGGACTTTAACACCCCACTTTCACCAATGGACAGATCAACCAAAATGAAAATGAATAAGGAAACACAAGGTTTAAATGATACATTAAATAAGATGGACTTAATTGGTATTTATAGGACATTCCATCCAAAAACAATAGAATACACTTTCTTCTCAAGTGCTCATGAAACAATCTCCAGGCTAGATCATATATTGGGTCACAAAGAAGCCTTCGTAAATTTAAGAAAATTGAAATCATCTTAAATATCTTTTCCAACCACAACACTATGAGACTAGATATCAACTAGAGGAAAAAAAACTGTAGAAAATAAAAACACATGGAGGCTAAACAATATGCTACTAAATAACCAAGAGATCACTAAAGATATCAAAGAGAAATCAAAATTACCTAGAAACAAATGGCAATGAAAACATGATGGCCCAAAACCTATAGTAGAGATCGGATGCAGCAAAAGCAGTTCTAAGAGGGAAGTTTATAGCAATACAGTCCTCCCAAGAAACAAACTCCTCAAATCAACAACCTAACCTTACACCTAAAGCAATTAGAAAAAGAAGAAGAAAAAAAACCCCAGAGTTAACAGAAGGAAAGAAATCATAAAGATCAGATCAGAAATAAATGAAAAAGAAATGAAGGAAATGATAACAAAGGTCAATAAAATTAAAAGCTGGTTCTTTGAGAGGATAAACAAAATTGACTAACCCTTAGCCAGACTCATTAGGAAAAAAAAGAATACAAAATTCAATAGAATTGGATATGAAGAAGGAGAGGTAACAACTGACACTGCAGAAATACAAAAGATCAAGAGAGATTACTAGAAGCAACTATATGCCAATAAAATGGACAACCTGGAAGAAATGGGCAAATTGTAGAAAAGCACAACCTTCTAAGACTGAACCAGGAAAAAGTAGAAAATATGAACAGACCAATCACAAGCACTGAAATTGAGACTGTGATTAAAAATCTTCCAACAAACAAAAGCCCAGGACCAGACGGCTTCACAGATGAATTCTATCAGACATTCAGAGAAGAGCTAACACCTAACTTTCTCAAACTCTTCCAAAATATAGCAGAGGGAGAAACACTATCAAACTCATTCTACGAGGCCACCATCACCTTGATACCAAAACCAGACAAAGTTGTCACAAAGCAAGAAAACTACAGGCCAATATCACTGATGAACATAGATGCAGAAATTCTCAACAAAATACTAGCAAACAGAATCCAACAGCACATTAAAAGGATCATACACCATTATCAAGTGGGGTTTATCCAAGCAATGCAAAGATTCTTCAATATATGCAAATCAATCAGTGTGATACACCATATTAACAAATTGAAGAATAAAAACCATATGATCATCTCAATAGATGCAGAAAAAGCTTTTGACAAAATTCCACACCCATTTAAGATAAAAACCCTCCAGAAAGTAGGCATAGAGGGAACTTATCTCAACATAATAAAGGCCATATATGACAAACCCACAGCCAATATCGTTCTCAATGGTGAAAAACTGAAACCATTTCCACTAAGATCAGGAACAAAACAAGTTGCCCACTCTCACCACTATTATTCAACATAGTTTTGGAAGTTTTAGCCACAATGATCAGAGGGAAAAAATAAATAAAAGGAATCCAAATCGGAAAAGAAGAAGTAAAGCTGTCACTGTTTGCACATGACCTGATACTATACATAGAGAATCCTAAAGATGCTACCAGGAAACTACTAGAGCTAATCAATGAATTTGGTACAGTAGCAGGATACCAAATTAATGCATAGTTATCTCTTGCATTCCTATACACTAATGATGAAAAATCTGGAAGAGAAATTAAGGAAACACTCCCATTTACCATTGCAACAAAAAGAATAAAATACCTAGGAATAAACCTACCTTAGGAGGTGAAAGACCTGTATGCAGAAAACTATAAGACACTGACGAAAGAAAGTAAAGATGATACAAACAGATGGAGAGATATTCTATATTCTTAGACTGTAAGAATCAATATTGTGAAAATGACTATACTACCCAAAGCAATCTACAAATTCAGTGCAATCCCTATCAAACTACCACTGGCATTCTTAACTGAATTAGAACAAAAAATTTTGCAATTTTTATGGAAACACAAAAGATCCCGAAAAGCCAAAGCAATCTTTAGAAATAAAAACAGAGCTGGAAGAATCGGGCTCCCTGAGTTCAGGCTATACTTATTACAAAGCTACAGTAATCAAGACAGTATGGTACTGGTACAAAAACAAAATATAGATCAATGGAGCAAGATGGAAAGCCCAGACATAAACCTATGCACATATGGTCACCTTATCTTTGATAAAGGAGGTGAGAATATACAATGGAGAAGTACAGCCCTCAATAAGTGGTGCTGGGAAAACTGGACAGCTACATATAAAAGAATGAAATTAGAACACTCCCTAACACCATACCCAAAAATAAACTCAAAATGGATTAAAGGCCTAAATGTAAGGCCAGACTCTGTAAAACTCTTAGAGGAAAACATAGGCAGAAAACTCTATGACATAAATCAGCAAGATCATTTTTGACCCACCTGCTAGAGAAATGGAAATAAAAACAAAAATAAACAAATGGGACCTAATGAAACTTAAAAGATTTTGCACAGCAAAGGAAGCCATAAAGAAGAAGAAGAGAGAACCCTCAGAATGGGAGAAAATATTTGCAAATGAAACAACTGGCAAATGTTTAATCTCCAAAATTTATAAGCAGCTCATGCAGCTCAATATCCAAAAACCAAATAACCCAATACAAAAATGAGCAGAAGACCCAAATAGACATTTCTCCAAAGAAGATATACAGATTGCCAACAAACACATGAAAGGATGCTAAACATCACTAATCATTAGAGAAATGCAAATCAAAACTACAATGAGATATCACCTCATACCAGTCAGAATGGACATCATCAAAATTCTACAAGCAATAAATGCTGGAGAGAGTGTGGTGAAAAGGGAACCCTCTTGCACTGTTGGTGGGAATGTAAATTGATACAGCCACTATGGAGAACAGTATGGAGGTTCCTTAAAAAAGTAAGAATAGAACTACCATATGACCCAGCAATCCCACTACTGGGCATATAACCTGAGAAAACCATAATTCAAAAAGTCATGTACAACAATATTCATTGCAGCTCTATTTACAGTAGCCAGGACATGGAGGCAACCTAAGTGTCCATGGACAGATGAATGGATAAAGAAGATGTGACACATATATACAGTGGAATATTACTGAGCCATAAAAAGAAACAAAGTTGAGTTATTTGTAGTGAGGTGGATAGACCTAGAGTCTGTCATACAGAGTCAGGTAAGTCAGAAAGAGAAAAAAAAATGCCGTATGCTAACACATATATATGGAATCTTAAAAAAAAGAAAAAATTGTTCTGAAGAACCTAGGGGCAGGACAGGAATAAAGACGCAGAGGTAGAGCAGGGACTTGAGGACAGGGGGAGGTGGAATTGTATATTGAGACTAAGTGAGGGAGTGGCATTGACTTATATACACTACCAAATTTAAAATGGTTAGCTAGTGCAAAGCAGCTACATAGCACAGGGAGATCAGCTCGTACTTTGTGACCACCAAGAGGATTGTGATAGGGAGGGTGGTTTGGAGACACAAGAAAGAGGGAATGTGGGGATATTTGTATACGTATAGCTGATTCACTTTGTTATACAGCAGCAACTAACACAACAATGTAAAGCAATTATACTCCAATAAAGATGTTAAAATAAATTAATAAATATATAGCAAATAAGTTGTTAAAAAAGAAATATTAAAGTAGAAAAATGCATAGGATTCCATGTTTAATTGGGTACAGAGAACGAGTGAGAGAGTGGAATCTTAAATGATTTCCACGTTCTTGTACTTCTGGCTTGAATGAAAGAAAGTGGAACTATTCATTGAATAGAGGAACAAGGTGCAGGGTTTGATTGGAGGTGAGATAATGGATTCTGTTTGACACATGTTTGTTTGTAACCATCTTTAGACCATGCAATTAGAGATGATAGGATAACACCGAATATTGTTCTGGAGTTCTGTGTCCTCTTATGCTTGGGATTCATTAGGTTTGGGCTTGCAGTTAAAACTAAGTATATTAGTTTTCTGTGCTGAATAACAAATTACCAAAAATTTAGCAGCTTCAAAAATTTCCACTTATTATCTCACAGTTCCATAGATCAGAAGACTGTGCAGGGCTCAAATAGCTCTCTATCAGTGTTTCTATCAAATCTTTATAAAAGCCAACATCAAGATATTGGCCAAGGATACAATCACATCTGAGTCTCAGGGATCTCCTTTAATATCACCTGTTGTGGCATAATTTAGTTTCAGGACTCTGGTACCCATTATCTACCCAGCTGTCAATTAGGGTTGCTCTCACTTCTAAGGTGTCATCTGCCATTTCCTTCTGTATGGCCCTCTCTACACCAGGACAGTTTTTTTCCTCAAGGCCAGCAGGAGAATCTCTTCCTTTTGATGAACTCAGTGTCAGCTGATAAGGGAACTTAAATATATCTTCAAAATCCCTTTGGCTATATAACATAATCAGGGGAGTGATATCCCATTGTTCCACAGGTCCAGCCCACACTCAAGGGGAAGTAATTATATAGGGTATATACACCAAGAGGTAGGAATTCTGGGGGCCATTTTTGATTCTGCCTGTAGCAATATGGGTGTGGGCAAGTTCACTAAGGGGCAGAAAGCAGAGTCAGATAGATGGGCATAGGGAAGAATCCTGAGAACATAGCACTCAAGGAAACTTGATAGGTAAAAGAATCTGCAAAAGAGATTGTGGACTGAAAGTACAATATGACAAAGGCAGATGTATGATTAGAACCTCTAGCCCTACATTCTTAAGGCTGTTAATTAATTAGTTATTGCCATGACTTTGTGCCTCATTTTACTGAACATTTCTGAGAATATCCATGGTCCTGTCACTAAATCACAACCAATGTATGATGTTGTTACAAAATATTACTTTGACTGGTTATAATTTAGAATTCAAAAGAGTATTGCCATTCCATCTAATAACTTCAGTCTCTTCAGACCAGGAAAAGCCTGGTTTTTTTGATAGTTTATGTCCAAGGTATTCCATAAGGTGAAGGTATTTGACTGCCTGCTGAAGTATATGCAGTAACTTGAGCAATACACAAAAACTGAAAGGTATAGAAACTGTATTGATCTCTGTCACCTGTGGATCAGTTCCCACAGGTGATATATATTATTCTCTTATGTTGTATGACCTTCTATATTGTATGTTTGTGAATATATTTAATCTCTATTATTAGACAAAGATCCTAGAGAGCACGTTTCACTTCTTATTCACATTTTGGGTCTATACTCCACACAATGCCATAAAAATATTAAGTACTTATATACTGGCTGAAAAAAACAAATGAAGGGAAAAATTGTTTTACTTGATAATAATAGTCCTAATATATTCCTTGTATTATATACTTTCTTTGTAAATTAACATCATATTTATTTAATTTTGGAGAAAATAACATGGATATAAAAGTGAACTATTTTTATAGAATGTTGCCGATGACAATAGAAGGACTCATAAAGTATAAGAGGAATTCTGAGGATATTTAACAGAATTGGTCTTTAAGAAAAGATTGACCGGAAAAGTGTTCATATAAGCCAATGTCTGCTCAGTGCCACTTCACCTGGGAAAAAAAAGGTCCATTTGAACTGACAGAAATTGATGCAATGACCCAAATTAGTAAAAAAAAAAAAAAAGGCCAACTTTAAATCACGTTGAAAAACGATTTTTCTTAAATTTGAAAAGGGCATTTGAGAAGTGAACAAAAAGAAATTTAAGCAATGGAAATGCAAATACAATTAAACGTACATCTGAAGTTTCACAAGAAGCCACAAACAAAAACTCCATTATGTGTCTCCGGAAAATACAAAGTATCAGACACAATGAAATAGAACTGTACTGGTAAATGTTTTGTGGAAGATCTATATCTCAAATTCACAGAACCTAAATATCATTTTTTTTTTTTTTGCGGTACGCAGGCCTCTCACTGTTGTGGCCTCTCCTGTTGCGGAGCACAGGCTCCAGACGCACAGGCTCAGCAGCCATGGCTCACGCGCCCAGCCGCTCCACGGCATGTGGGATATTCCCAGATCGGGGCACGAACCCGTGTCCCCTGCATTGGCAGGCGGACTCTCAACCACTGCGCCACCAGGGAAGCCCCCATATTTTTAACTAAATAGCAATTATTTTAAAAGACTATAAAGGCTAAGCAAAATAAAATAAGGTGTATTTACTATTTAACGAGTCCTAAAAAATTAACTGAATTCACACAGGTGTAACGTTAGAAAAATGTATTATTAATGATTATGATGAACTATTATTAGTTTTAAAATTATATGATTTTCTAAATAAATAATAATGTAACCAGTAAAAATGATGAGTATTACACCTTCTGCTTCATATGTGTTTGCCTTACATATATTCATATATATGGAGAATACAAATGTATTAAATATAACTAGGTTATGGCTCAAGTAGCACATTCAACTGCTTCTGAAATTATTAGTCAATTTTATCCTGGGTAAGTTCTCTGAAACTTGTGAATCTGATTTGAATGTTCTGCAACTTCCAATATCAGTATCAAAGAACATATAAAATTAATTACCTCATGTGACTACTGCCTTTGATTTATTTATTTTGTTTATTTATTGTTTGTTTTATTTATTTTGATTTTATTTATTTTATTTATTTTGTTTAGCACCAGAATTATTTATTTAATTTTTTGAATTTTATTTTATTTATTTTTATATACAGCAGGTTCTAATTAGTTATCTATTTTATACATATTAGTGTATATATGTCAATCCCAGTCTCCCAATTCATCACACCACCACCACCACCACCCGCCACTTGGTGTCCATACATTTGTTCTCTACATCTGTGTCTCAATTTCTGCAGTGCAAACCAGTTCATCTGTACCATTTTTCTAGGTTCCACATATATGTGTTAATATACGATATTTGTTTTTCTCTTTCTGACTTACTTCACTCTGTATGACAGTCTCTAGATTCATCCACGTCTCTACAAATGACCCAATTTTGTTCCTTTTTTTGGCTGAGTAATATTCCACTGTATATATGTACCACATCTTCGTTATCCATTCGTCTGTCGATGGGCATGTACGTTGCTTCCATGACCTGGCTATTGTAAATAGTGCTGCAATGAACATTGGGGTGCATGTGTCTTTTTGAATTATGGATTCCTCTGGGTATATGCCCAGTAGTGGGATTGCTGTGTCATATGGTTATTTGATTTTTAGTTTTTAAAGGAACCTCCATAGTGGCTGTATCAATTTACATTCCCACCAACAGTGCAAGAGGGTTCCCTTTTCCTCACACCCTCTTCAGCATTTGTTGTTTGTAGCTTTTCTGATGATGCCCATTCTGACTGGTGTGAGGTGATACCGCATTGTAGTTTTGACTTGTATTTCTCTAATAATTTGTGATCTTGAGCAGCTTTTCATGGTCTTCCTGGTCATCTATATGTCTTCTTTGGAGCAATGTCTATTTAGGTCTTCTGCCCATTTTTGGATTGGGTTGTTTGTTTTTTTAATACTGAGTTGCATGAGCTATTTATATATTTTGGAGATTAATCCTTTGTCCATTGATTCATTTGCAAATATTTTCTCCCATTCTGAGGGTTGTCTTTTCATGTTGTTTGTAGTTTCCTTTGCTTTGCAAAAGGTTTTAAGTTTCATTAGGTCCCAGTTGTTTATTTTTGTTTTTATTTACATTACTCTAGGAGGTAGATCAAAAAAGATCTTGCTGTAATTTATGTCAAAGAATGTTCTTCCTATGTTTTCCTCTAAGAGTTTTATAGTGTCCAGCTTTATATTTAGGTCTCTAATCCATTTTGAGTTTACTTTTGTATATGGTGTTAGGGATTGTTCTAATTTCATTCTTTCACATGTAGCCATCCAGTTTTCCCAGCACCACTTATTGAAGAGACTGTTTTCTCCATTGTATATCTTTGCTTCCTTTGTGATAGATTAGTTGATCATAGGTGCATGGGTTTATCTCTGGGCTTTCTATCCTGTTCCATTGATCCATATTTCTATTTTTGTTCCAGTACCATATTGTCTTGATTGCTGTAGGTTGTAGTATAGTCTGAAGTCAGGGAGTCTGATTCCTCCAGCTCTGTTTTTCTTTCTCAAGATTGCTTTGGCTATTCAGGGTCTTTTGTGTCTCCATACAAATTTTAAGATTTTTTTGTTCTAGTTCTGTAAAATATGCCATTGGTAATTTGATAGGGATTGCATTGAATCTGTAGATTGCTTTGGGTAGTATAGTCATTTTCACAATATTCATTCTTCCAATCCAAGAACATGGTATGTCTCTCCATCTGTTTGTATAATCTTAATTTCTTTCATCAGTGTCTTATAGTTTTCTGCATACAGGTCTTTTGCCTCCCTAGGTAGGTTTATTCCTAGGTATTTTATTCTTTTTGTTTCAATGGTAAATGGGAATGTATCCTTAATTTCTCTCAGATTTTTCGTTGTTAGTGTATACGAATGCAAGAAATTTCTGTGCATAATTTTTGTAATCTGCTACTTTACCAAATTCATTGATTAGATCTAGTAGTTTTCTGGTGGCATCTTTAGGATTCTCTATGTATAGTATCATGTCATCTGCAAACAGTGACAGCTTTACTTCTTCTTTTCCAATTTGTATTTCTTTTTCTTCTCTAATTGCCATGGCTAGGACTTCCACATTATGTTGAATAATAGTGGTGAGAGTGGACAACCTTGTCTTGTTCCTGATCTTAGAGGAAATGCTTTCAGTTTGTCACCATTGAGAATGATGTTTGCTGTGGGTTTGTCATATATGGCCTTTATCATGTTGAGGTAGGTTCCCTCTATGACCACTTTCTGGAGGGTTGTTATCATAAATGTGTGTTGAATTTTGTCAATTCTTTCTCTGCATCTATTGAGAAAATCATATGGTTTTATTCTTCAGTTTGTTAATATGGTGTATCACATTGACTGATTTGTGTATATTGAAGAATCCTGGCATGCCTGGGATAAATCCCACTTGATCATGGTGTATGATCCTTTTAATGTGTTGTTGGATTCTGTTTGCTAGTATTTTGTTGAGGATTTTTGCATATATATTCACCAGTGATATTGGTCTGTAATTTTCTTTTTTTGTGGTATCTTTTTCTGGTTTTGGTATCAGGATGATGATGGCCTCATAGAATGAGTTTGGGAGTGTTCCTTGCTCTGCAATTTTTTGGAAGAGTTTGAGAAGGATGGGTGTTAGCTCTTCTCTAAATGTTTGATAGAATTCACCTGTGAAGCCATCTGGTCCTGGACTTCTGTTTGTTGGAAGATTTTTAATCACAGTTTCAATTTCATTACTCGTCACTGGTTTGTTCACATTTTCTGTTTCTTCCTGGTTCAGTCTTGGAAGGTTATACCTATCTAAGAATTTGTCTATTTCTTCCAGGTTGTCCATTTTATTGTCATAGTGTTGCTTGTAGTAGTCTCTTAGAATGTTTTGCATTTCTGCAGTGTCTGTTGTAACTTCTCCTTTTACATTTCTAATTTTATTAATTTGAGTCCTCTCCCTCTTTTTCTTGATGAGTCTGGCTAAAGGTTTATCAATTTTGTTTATCTTCTCAAAGAACCAGCTTTTAGTTTTATTGATCTTTGCTCTCATTTTCTTTGTTTCTATTTCATTTGTTTCTGCTCTGATCTTTATGAGTTCTTTCCTTCTGCTAACTTTGGGTTTTGTTTGTTCTTCTTTCTCTACTTCCTTTAGGTGTGAGGTTAGATTATTTATTTGAGATTTTTTTATTTCTTGAGGTAGGCTTGTATTGCTATAAACTTCCCTCTTAGAACTGCTTTTGCTGCATCCCATAGGTTTTGGATCATCGTGTTTTCATTGTCATTTGTCTCTAGGTATTTTTTGATTTCCTCTTTGATTTTTTCAGTGATCTCTTGGTTATTTAGTAATGTATTGTTTAGCCTCCACATATTTGTGTTTTTCAATGTTTTATTCCCTGTAATTGATTTCTAATATCATACTTGTGGTCTGAAAAGATGCTTGATATGATTTCAATTTTCTTAAATTTACTGAGGCTTGATTTGTGACCCAAGATGTGATCTATCCTGGGGAATGTTTTGTGCACACTAGAGAAGAAAGTGTAATCTGCTGGTTTTGGATGGAATGTCCTATAAATATCAATTAAATCTATCTGGTCCATTGTGTCATTTAAAGCTTGTGTTTCCTTATTAATTTTCTGTTTGGATGATCTGTCCATTGGCGTAAGTGAGATGTTAAAGTCCTCCACTATTATTGTGTTAAGGTCGATTTCCTCTTTTATAGCTGTTAGCAGTTGCCTTATATATTAAGGTGCTCCTATGTTGGGTGCATATATATTTATAATTATTATATCTTCTTCTTGGATTGATCCCTTGATCATTATGTAGTGTCTTTCCTTGTCTCTTGTAACATTTTTTATTTTAAAATCTATTTTATATGATATGAGTATTGCTACTCCAGCTTTCTTTTGATTTCCATCTGCATGGAATATCTTTTTCAATCCCCTCACTTTCAGCCTGTATGTGTTCTTAGGTCTGAAGTGGATCTCTTGTAGACAGCATATATATGGGTCTTGTTTTTGTATCCATTCAGCGAGACTGTGTCTTTTGGTTGGAGCATTTAATCCATTCACATTTAAGGTAATTATCGATATGTATGTTCCTATTACTATTTTCTTAATTGTTTTGGGTTTGTTTTTGTAGGTCCTTTTCTTCTCTTGTATTTCCCACTTAGCAAAGTTCCTTTAGCATTTGTTGTAGAGCTGGTTTGGTGGTGCTGAATTCTCTTCGCTTTTGCTTGTATGTAAAGCTTTTGATTTCTCCATCTAACCTGAATTAGATCCTTGCCTGGTAGAGTAATCTGGGTTGTAGGTTCTTCCCTTTCATCACTTTAAATATGTCATGCCACTCCCTTCTGGTTTGTAGAGTTTCTGCCTCGAAATCATCTGTTAACCTTATGGGAGTTCCCTTGTATGTTATTTGTTATTTTTCCCTTGCTGCTTTCAATAATTTTTCTTTGTCTTTAATTTTTGCCAATTTGATTACTATGTGTCTCAACGTGTTTGTTTATTTTGTATGGGACTCTCTGTGCTTCCTGGACTTGGGTGGCTATTTCCTTTCCCATGTTAGAGAAGTTTTCAAATATAATCTCTTCAAATATCTTCTCGGGTCCTTTCTCTCTTCAGCTTCTGGGACTCCTATAATGTGAATGTTGTTGCCTTTAATGTTGTCCCTGAGGTCTCTTACGCTGTCTTCATTTCTTTTCATTCTTTTTTCTTTATTGTCTTCCACAGCAGTGAATTCCACCATTCTGTCTTCCAGGTCACTTCTCCATTCTGCCTCAGTTATTCTGCTATTGATTCCTTCTAGTGTAGTTTTCATTTCAGTTATTGTATTGTTCATCTCTGTTTGTTCTTTAATTCTTCTAGGTCTTTGTTAAACATTTCTTGCATCTTCTCGAGCTTTGCCTCCATTCTTTTTCCTTGGTCCTGGATCATCTTCACTATAATTATTCTGAATTCTTTTTCTGGAAGGTTACCTATCTCCACTTCATTTAGTTGTTTTTCTGGGGTTTTATCTTGTTCCTTCATCTGGTACATATCCCTCTGCCTTTTCATCTTGTCTATCTTTCTGTGAATGTGGTTTTTGTTCCTCGGGCTGCAGGATTGTAGTTCTTCTTGCTTCTGCTGTCTTCCCTCTTGTGGATGAGTCTATCTAAGAGGTCTGTGCAAGTTTCCTGATGAGAGAGACTGGTGGTGGGTAGAGCTGACTGTTGCTCTGGTGGGCAGAGCTCAGTAAAACTTTAATTCACTTGTCTGCTGATGGGTGAGGCTGTGTTCCCTCCCTGCTGGTTGTTTGGCCTGAGGCCACCCAGCACTGGAGCCTACCTGGGCTCTTTTTTGGAGCTAATGGCAGACTCTGGGAGGGCTCATACCAAGGAGTACTTTCCAGAACTTCTCCTGCCAGTGTCCTTGTCCTCGTGGTGAGATACAGCCACCCCCGCCTCTGCAGGAGACCCTCCAACACCAGCAGGTAGGTCTGGTTCAGTCTCCTATGGGGTCACTGCTCCTTCTCCTGGTTCCCAATGCGCACACCACTTTGTGTGTGACCTCCAAGAGTGGAGTATCTGTTTCCCCCAGTCCTGTCAAACTAGCCTTCAACGTCTGAGTCTCTAGGAATTCCTCCTCCCATTGCTGGCCCCCCAGGTTGGGAAGCCTGACATGGGGCTCAGAACATGGGGCCTGACATGGGGCTCCTCCCTCCAGTGGGTGGACTTGTGTGGTTTGAGTGTTCTCCAGCTTTTGAGTCACCCACCCAGCAGTTATGGGATTTGATTTTATTGTTATTGCTCCCTTCCTACTGTCTCATTGTGGCTATTCCTTTGTCTTTTTCTGTGGGGTATCTTTTTTGGTGAGTTCCAGTGTCTTCCTGTCGATGATTGTTCAGCAGTTAGTTGTGATTCTGGTGCTCTTGCAAGAGGGTGTGCCAGAATTATTTATTTTTATTTATTATTATTATTACTACAAAATTTTACAAAAGTATTACTTTGAAATGCCTACTTCAGCTTCATGAGTTCTCTTATCTCTGAATAATACACACTGGTTAAAAGATAAATTACTCTCTACTCTGTTTTCTTTATTGGGAATTACGTGTGGAAAAGATCATGGTGTGTAATTTTTCCTTAAATAAATAATTTCTTATTTCTAAGCAGTAGTATTTAAAATTAAAGCTACAAATTCTGATAGAGTTATGTATTTGAAACTTGTGAGTAAATGTTTCACCTTTCTTCATTGAAGAAGCAAATCTGGTGACGTTCATTCATTTTTAAAATAATTTATAGTTATTAATTTATCAGTGATTACACATATTTACTTGAATGAAGTTGTTCAGCTCTATTCACTAAATATAGCTATTTATTATCCTCTTTAATGACAGCAGCCTAAACTTTTCATGAAGTTAGAGGTACTATCAATTTTCTTGAAGAATTGTGAAAGAAATGTTGCTTGTGATTCTGGAGGTTTGTGTCTTCCCCAGTAGTTGAGAAATTCTTTGACTTGAAAAGTTAGCCCTAAGGACAGGTCTTGACCTGCTTCAATTGTTGTGATGTTTCAACAGATTTTATACTGCAACATAATCTATAAAACCAATGTCTTTCATAATAGAAAAAGTTGTATATAGTCTGTGATATATGTATGCTGTGCATTTATAAGATGTGCCTGTGAATAGTAATTGGTTTTTCTTATGCAGCACCTCAGATTCAGTCAACTTATTAAAAAAATTTGATTATACTTAGAGAATCAGTGATGGAATTTTCATTTTAAGGCTATGGGTTATATTATTTTGTTATGTACTACTGTGTTATGCTGCTGTATTTTGCATTATAAAATAATTTTATTTATCTGTAAAGGGATTAAAAACTTTCACTAACTTTAAGTAATCACAAAGAAATTATACAATTCTATGTGTTCCTTTAAGTGTCTGTTTTAAATAATCCTTTCCCCATACATAATATTTCAGAAATTCCAGTGATTACAAACATATTTATGGTAATTAAAAGAGTGATGACACTTTATCTTTGATGTTTCCTTTTCTGTAATTATATATATCATGAATTTTATCTAAAAACACATTGGTATTTAGTTTTTCAGGTCTTCAGTCATACTTTCTGCACAATTTATTATAAAAAAGCACTTATTAATTAACACTACAGATAGATGACTTTTATTGGTAATATCTTACAAAATGTGCTCTCAAATACACATCTCTAGGTTAAAAGGCTGCAGTTTGATGAAAATTCCTCTCAGGCAAGAACTGCTTTTGTATTATTCTCTCTTCATTGACTGATGGCTGTATGTTAATAAAATTTTATGAAAAGTAGAAAACAACTTCTGTAAATTCAACTTAAGAAATAATCAGGGCTTCCCTGGTGGCGCAGTGGTTGAGAGTCTGCCTGCCGATGCAGGGGACACGGGTTCGTGCCCTGGTCCAGGAAGATCCCACATGCTGCGGAGCGGCTGGGCCCGTGAGCCATGACCACTGAGCCTGCACGTTCGGAGCCTGTGCTCTGCAA
>NW_006778096.1:347209-363801 GCF_000442215.2 Lipotes vexillifer | reverse complement strand
AGCCATGGCCTCTGAGCCTGCACATCCGGAGCCCGTGCTCCGCAACGGGAGAGGGCACAACAGTGAGCGGCCCGAATACCGCAAAAAAAAAAAAAAAAGAAATAATCATAACAATCCTTTAGCATAAAATATAGTAACATTTTATTCACACAAATGTGCCTGTAGAACTATGATTTTAAAGACAAATTAATTGGAATCATGTGAACTCTGACAGCAGGAGCTCTTCTGTTACATTCATCTTTTAATGAAGAAGATGAAATTTGTGGGTTTACAATTTTTATATATCATTTTGTATTTGGTACGGACTATATAGTCTTTTAAACTGTGTTTACAAAAGCTTTAAAAGTGAATCACACATGTAGTGCATGTTCCTTATGACAGAATATTCATAGTTCCTCCCTTGCATGACATTGTTTAACTTATACATATACTATAAACAATAAATATTGTTACTATTATTACTTTGGACAAAATTATCTTTTACATCAGTTAGAAATAAAAAATAAAAGAGTATATTTTACTTTATTCTTTGTCCAACACTCATCCTTTCTTTATGTAGTATGGTGTAATTGTTCAACATTCTACTTGGTAACTTCATCTAAAATATCACCACTTCCAGAATACAGCCATGATATTTAAAAATAAGGAAGTTGGGGTTCCATGGTGGCGCAGTGGTTGAGAGTCCGCTTGCCGATGCAGGGGACACGGGTTCGTGCCCTGGTCCAGGAAGATCCCACATGCCGCGGAGCGGCTGGGCTTGTGAGCCATGGCCGCTGAGCCTGCACGTCCGGAGCCTGTGCTCTGCAACGGGAGAGGCCACAACAGTGAGAGCCCCGCGTACCGCAAAAAAAAATAATAATAATAATAAAATAAAATAAGGAAGTTGCTTATAGTAGACAAGAGTAGTGAATCATCTGCTCTCTTCACTTCATTATACAATTATTAGAATCTCCTCAAAGAGTTTTTGGAACTCCCAGGGCCAGGTGATATTGATAGCAAGGTACAGAAAAATTTGTGTATAGATATTGTTCAATGAATCCATCACTTAAAAGATTAGTGTATGAGATACTATGTCCAGCTGGCTGTCAACAACCCGAATACCGCAAAAAAAAAAAAAAAAGAAATAATCATAACAATCCTTTAGCATAAAATATAGTAACATTTTATTCACACAAATGTGCCTGTAGAACTATGATTTTAAAGACAAATTAATTGGAATCATGTGAACTCTGACAGCAGGAGCTCTTCTGTTACATTCATCTTTTAATGAAGAAGATGAAATTTGTGGGTTTACAATTTTTATATATCATTTTGTATTTGGTACGGACTATATAGTCTTTTAAACTGTGTTTACAAAAGCTTTAAAAGTGAATCACACATGTAGTGCATGTTCCTTATGACAGAATATTCATAGTTCCTCCCTTGCATGACATTGTTTAACTTATACATATACTATAAACAATAAATATTGTTACTATTATTACTTTGGACAAAATTATCTTTTACATCAGTTAGAAATAAAAAATAAAAGAGTATATTTTACTTTATTCTTTGTCCAACACTCATCCTTTCTTTATGTAGTATGGTGTAATTGTTCAACATTCTACTTGGTAACTTCATCTAAAATATCACCACTTCCAGAATACAGCCATGATATTTAAAAATAAGGAAGTTGGGGTTCCATGGTGGCGCAGTGGTTGAGAGTCCGCTTGCCGATGCAGGGGACACGGGTTCGTGCCCTGGTCCAGGAAGATCCCACATGCCGCGGAGCGGCTGGGCTTGTGAGCCATGGCCGCTGAGCCTGCACGTCCGGAGCCTGTGCTCTGCAACGGGAGAGGCCACAACAGTGAGAGCCCCGCGTACCGCAAAAAAAAATAATAATAATAATAAAATAAAATAAGGAAGTTGCTTATAGTAGACAAGAGTAGTGAATCATCTGCTCTCTTCACTTCATTATACAATTATTAGAATCTCCTCAAAGAGTTTTTGGAACTCCCAGGGCCAGGTGATATTGATAGCAAGGTACAGAAAAATTTGTGTATAGATATTGTTCAATGAATCCATCACTTAAAAGATTAGTGTATGAGATACTATGTCCAGCTGGCTGTCAACAACTATAGTCTGGTTATTCTGAAAGTGGCCTTTGCTTACTTTCTTCCAAATTACTTCTTTGTCTTGCTCAAGAATTCTCTTTCTCTGTTTCCTGAACTTCTTGTTATATTACTCTGTACCTTTTCACTTAAACTTTCCTTCAAAGTATTTGTCATAAATAAGCCATGACTTTCCCATATAAACATTGTATGCTTAGAGACTCCTTCGTTGTCTTTAACTACTAGTGGATAAGAACCATGCTTTCTAATTGTTTCACAGTTTAATTTCTATCATATTGTTTATACAGTCCATGTAGTATACATCATGATTAAATGTCTTATTTTTTGTCCTGCCCTAGCCACCATTTCTTCAGATGAAGAATAGGAGTTGACAAATTCAGTGCTCTTCACTGATTCTTCAGAATTATCATTAACCCTCTCAGTATTTCAACACCTTTTCCTTTGAAGTTCATACCAACAACTTTTATAGTAATGTTTAAAATGATATTGATATCTAGTCACCTTTTTCCATTATATTCAGTTATTAGTGCACCTGATTATAATTTTCCATTCCACTCTGCCAATATTTCAGAGACTTTAATTAAGCTGTTGATGATTCTCTCAATTCTTTGACCTTGCAGGTCTTTGTACACCTCAAGTAGCTTTAGTGTCTATGGTGCTTGAAATATTTATAGTTAGACCTAACCTTAGATCTCACCACTGCTTAAAAGCACTCTATCTCCAAGCTCTTTCACCTTGAAATTATAAATACAACCCCCTAATATATGATTCTCTTTCTTTCTTGACCATTCTTCATATTTACCCTTCTCAATTTTCATAGATTCTTAGCATCTGTCTGATTTAATTGCCTTTCAAACAGTTTTTACTTTTGACAGGGGCCAACCACTTGTTTTGGGTAAAACCCTACTGCTTTATTTCATTCTTATCTTAGGTTACTGGATATTGAAGGGAGGAAAAAAAACGTATCTTTAATAGTTTCAATGACAAATGTATTCTCTCCCCATATTTTGGCCCTGTTGCCTCCATAAATCCCTTTATTAACTTCAAAATTATGGTTTACATTCCAAAAATTTTAATTTACAACTTTTACTCTGTCCTCAATCCCACAAATCCATCTGACTTCTTAACACTGCAAAAAAATATAGTGAATATTGCTTTACAAAGAATATTAAGTCCCTTGTTAAAGTTCTTTCAAACTATTCTTTTAGTACCTTACTAATACCTAGAACTTTCACCTTTTTTCTCTTCCATTAGATTTTTTCTTGAGGAAGTGGTGGTTAAATTGTCTCCCACATAAATCATAGTAATAATTCATAGTAATAATAGTAATAATATTATTATTATTCCTAGTCAACTTGCTACTTCCCAATTATGATTTACGCTTTCCTTCTTTATTAGATTATCAAGGTTGTTCCTTTCAGATGGAATGTTCTTTTTCCCCTTCTAATTATACAAATCAAACCATCCTAAAATTCCTGACTAATGCCACTTCTATGAAGACTTTTATGATCATTTCAATTGCAAAATGCCTGTTTTTTCTCTGAACACATATTGAATAGTTTTGTTTTCTGCTTATGATATTTTAAATTTAAAAATGTTATATATATATATATATATATATATATATATATATTTAAAAACCTGACTCTTTGCCTCAGCACCATGTATCCTTCGTTAGCTGATGGGTAATTTCCCTTCAACATGCTAAATATTTTACTAATAAACTGTGAGTGAATATTATTGTGGAATATGGTATTTGGATTACCTTTTACACATAGAAAGATCTTAAATATTTACACTATTTAGATAAAGTAATAGCGTGCAAATGCCACATTTAGTAACTGTGGCTTCAAATTCCAAATGTGTAATAGAATTAGTCCAAGTATAAAAATATGGATGCTAATTGGACTGATGACTAATCTTTCATCCTGCAATGCTTAGTAACTTACTCCTTTCATGAATGATAGGAATCACTTAATGGTTGTTTTTCAAGTAATAAAAGAGATACATAAGTGTAATTTTTTATCTTTAGTGAAATTCTGTTTAGGTTTGGTTCCAGGGATTTATACAAGAGCCAGAGATTATTATTTTATATTAAAATTTGGATTGACCACAATCTTTAAGTATGTAAAGGAGCAGCCCTTAATGCTGTTGTACTTGCTCTGTCCTGGTGTTAATGGGAATAGGAGCCAATCAATGTGTCTACTATGTCTTAGATTTTCAAATAAGTGGTTTGCTTACTGTGATAGGCAGAATTCTAAGATGCCCCCTGTTGGCTCACATTTTGTATAATACTCTCCCTTTAGCTCTCTGAGTGTGGTATCTATGAATGTGATGGGATTTTATTCCTGTGATTGTATTACCTTGTGTGGTAAAGATGAGGGGATTTTGCAAATACAATTAAGCTAAACAGTTTTGTGCCTGGAACTGGGTGTGTTTTCTGCTAGGCTTTTAACATGTGGGGTGAGGAGTTAATCAAATTAAGAGTTGGGATGGGTTTGGCTTTGTGGTTGTTATGATTACCCTTAGTTCACCAGTCTTCAGCTTCTTTAGTGATAACTGTATTTAAGGTGGGGGTTGGCTTGCCAAGGTTCTTTCTTTCCTTCTTTCTCTTTTTTTTTTTTTTTTTCCTTTAACTCCTACTCTACCCTCCCAGCTTTAGGCTGGTCTTTACACTGTGCCTCTAATTAAGCCTTTGTCTTAGGCCTGCAACATGGCCCTGGTCTGCGGGGTGTGTCTGTTTGGTGCTCCTGGTGTAGCTCAGTCCAGCACATACGCTTGTTCCACTCCCAGAGGTAGAATGACTGCTTCTGTTTCCCTTGGGTGCAGTTGGTTTTTATCCGTGCCCTAAGGATGATAAGGTTGCTACCCTAAGAGTTTAACACTTTCAATTTGCCTGTGTTTTTAATAAATTGTTAATGTAAATTCTGTGAGCAATTGGTAAGAGTAAGAATGATCCTGACACTCAGAAGGTGGTGAAATGGCTTTTAGTGACAAGGATCACAGGACTTGTTCTGTCCTAGTGTGATTTATTTGTGACCTCAGCTTCTATGCTAAAGGCAGTACTTTGCATGTGCGTCACCCGGCATCCTGTTCTTCCTCGTCAGCGTAATTCTAAGAAGTATCTTCTTTTTAAATGCCTTTCTCCCTAATAGGGCTTATCTTTATTGTAAATCGAGACACGCCATGGAAGTCAGCAATGAGCTGGCTACAATTACCTGATTTTTTTTTTTTTTTTTTTTAAGAATACATATGAAGCAAGGGATTCAGTCTCTCCCATTTGCGGAGCACAGGCTCCGGACGCGCAGGCTCAGCGGCCATGGCTCACGGGCCCAGCCGCTCCGCGGCATGTGGGATCTTCCCGAAACGGGGCACGAACCCGCGTCTCCTGCATCGGCAGGCGGACTCTCAAGCACTGCGCCACCAGGGAAGCCCCAATTACCTGATTTTGAAAATTTTCTTCTTGGAATCACCAGCTTTCATCCAGGCAGCCCCCAGTGTTTTAAAGAAGTAACTGATAACTTTTACTTTCAAATTTTTTCTATCTTTACATCAATCTTGAATGCGTAAGGAAACAACACATTCTCCTGAGGTGTTTTTTCTTTGAATTTGAGGATAATAAAAATGCTCTCAGGGGTACAGTAGCCCACAGCAATGAATCAAATCATGTATTACTGCCTTAGGATTTATGCTGGAGGTGCTGTCACTGACACACCATAGGGTACAATGAATAAGGCCAGAAAATTAGAATATCAGAAGATTGGCAATGTCACACTATTTTTTAAAATTTTAATTAATTATTTTTTTTATACAGCAGGTTCTTATTCGTTATTTATTTTATACATATTAGTGTATATATGTCAATCCCAATCACCCAATTCATCCCACCATCCCCTCCATCCCCCCGCTTTTCCCCCTTGGTGTCTATACATTTGTTCTCTACATCTGTGTCTCTATTTCTGCAAACCAGTTTATCTGTACCATTTTTCTAGATTCCACATATATGAGTTAATATACGATATTTGGTTTTAATAAGTCATACTATTAATTGAGTTTTTGGTTGGCCACAAAGAATTAAAGAAAGAACCCCCATTCCTATTCAGCATTAACTCAATTTAGAGACATTATTTGAAAGCATCTACATGGCTGAGAAACATATTGTCTCCATACTTTGCTAACAGTTGTAATTAAGAGATGTACCTGAATCCATTTAGGATATGTTAATTATCTTGGTGCAAGATTCTAGCTCTTGATGTTGGCTTCCATAATACTGAATGACCTCCTTAACACTGCTTCCTCAGTGGTTGCTGAGGCAGGGACTTACTTATGACAATCAGTCATCTGGAAGTTATGCCCAGGGAGAGTGGGGAAAAAGATATTGAACAAACCTATCTACTGTATCAAGTAGCTCACAATGTAGCTTCCTCTCTTGTCACACTTAACGGATGAATTATTTTAATTTTTATTTATTTATTTATTTATTTTGCAATACGCGGGCCTCTCACTGTTGTGGCCTCTCCCGTTGCAGAGCAACAGGCTCCGGACGCGCAGGCTCAGCGGCCGTGGCTCACAGGCCCAGCCGCTCCGCGGCATGTGGGATCTTCCCAGACCGGGGCACAAACCCGTGTCCCCTGCAATGGCAGGCGGCCTCTCAACCACTGCGCCACGAGGGAAGCCCCGGATGAACTATTTTTAAAATATTGTTAGGTTTATATTTTTCCTCACTACTTTCCACCTAAATAATTATATAATTCCTCTTGTAACTTTCTTATAGTTCACTTTTCTCAGATTTGGAGGGGGTGGGAAGCAGTGAGGAATTGAGAGTGGGTCATACATAATAATGTTTACATCTTCTCTTAAAATTAACTTACCTTTCCTTTTGAATTGCTTTCTATATAGGAAAAATGGGCTATCCATGTGATCCTCCTTGCAGTTATTACTAAACAGTATTGTGCTCTTCATTTATATTATCTTTTATATATTTATAACAAGCTCAAGAAGACTATTTTGAAAGAATATGTTGGTCTTACATTTCTATAAATGAAATTCAAATGTTTCTTTATTCTCATTTATCTTGGGAATAAATTGGTTCAACAAAGTTATGCAGATTTCCTCATTTATATTACCATATCTCCCAGTACCTTATATCTTATTATTATTATTTTTAATAAATGCTGACATTTCTTGAGCACTTTCTCTGTCTGGAATTGTTCCACGTTCCTCCCCTGTGATACCTTACTGGGTCCTTACAACGATCCCATGATTTAGGAACAATGACCATCCTCATTTTACAGGTTAGAACTGAGGTGCAGAGAGCTTAGGTGGCTTTCCCAAAGACACACACCTAGTACACGGCAGAGCAGGATTATGAATTTGGGTTCTGTCTGATGCCGAAACCCTCCTCACTTTGCTAGCTTAGTTGGAAGGAATTCTGAGTGGTATGTTGCTTTGAGTCATTCATCCTCTTAAACTGTTTGCTGTGACTCAGGTCTTGAAGTGAGTAGGGCTTAGGCTAAATTCTTATTTTTTTATATCCAAGATTATTGCCACCTTTATGATTCAGTAAGTGAATGCGGCCTTATTGGGAATTTCAGTAAGGACATTAAGGGAACATCTAGACTCACTTGAAACATAGTTGCATTCATCTCAGAGTAATAGCCAATCCGTCATAGAGGCTTGTCCTACCTGACCTAATATATGTCTTGTCTTGGGAATTCCAGATTGTCCTGGTGGTTTGAGTCACTTGCCATTCTTAGGTAAAGCTATGAGGGCTGTTAGAGTTATCTTCAAATCAGGATTTACAAGATAATATAAAATTAATCTTTACCTAATTTTATAACCTTTCCTATGTTGTGATTTTAGAGATAAAAGCTGTGACATAGAATATAAACATCTATCATGGAAAAAAAAAGGTAAAATAAGGTTTAAATAACTTAGTTGAATCCAAACTATTTTAGCTATACGTTAGTTACCATATTAATGAATTTAATCAAATCATCATTTTCTTCAAGTGGGTTTATGTGTGTAGCTAGCTTCGGTAAAAAATTTGAATAATTATCAAGGTTAAATAAACAGACAAGTACTGTGAGGTAAAACAGAGTTTGAGTGTCTAAATTATTTGATGTGATCACACCCACTGACAACAAAGTTCTCTTCTTTGCATGAATGGTTAGGCAGAATGCCATTTAAACTACATGGTGGTAAGTGAAATGGACTTTTGTTTTCTTTCTGGCAAATGTAATTTAAGTAAGATGATTTAGTAATGAACAAACAAAATAAAAAGACAAAAATTTAATGACAGTAATGCTTCAGTGCCTAGATTAATGTTTGTGGTGGTTCTATTCATCATATTGGGGTTACAACTATCAGAATATCACTTCATTTTGTGTCATGAGAATTGAGACTAAATGCCTTTAGACAGAACAACAATCAGAGGAGCATGCCCTACTAACCTCTGCTTCAGGATAACCGGAAAAGACTTAGAAGCAATTGAAAGAAACTCCACTAGATAAGATAGTTACATGTTAAGGGGCAGGCAATTCAACTGGTTTATTCAAGGTAGTGAAAAAATTCAGTTCAGTAGGAGCGTGAGGGGACGATGTTTCTTCTAACACAAGAATAGTCTAGGATTGACTCTTTCAGGGTCATGGACAGGAAAGGTCATCCTATCCTAGCACAGAGCTACAAAGGAACACTTTCAAATGTATATGAGTTTGGGGATTGAGGAGGAGAAGCTCAGATACAGCAATCAAAATTCTGGATAAATTTATTAAGGTTCAGTTATAAATGTTAAAACCTTAGAAACATTATCTAAACAAATAAAAAAATCTAGTTGTCTTGCCCATACACAAGGGACTACTCTGACGAATGAGAAAATGTTTTAATGAAATACATTTAGGACATATTTAATGTAGTCACAAACATTGGTAAAATTCTGTCTTACAGTTAAAATTTTTTAAAAGTTATTTGATTATTTGAAGTGATGCTTCTTAGTGGTCAGGAGGCTTGTGATGTTTTGGAACACTTTGTAAATTACTAAAAAGCATCAGCTCTAACACTGGTGTCAAGAAGGTATTACAATTGCATGAACTTTTAATAAATGCATTCAAATAAATGTTAGTCAAAACTCCAAACTTGCACATTGAACACTTTTCATTTCATTACCTTCAGAATATGATTTCATAGGAAATGTCAGTGTCGATATAGACTTCACAATAGCATATATGCTTAGAATTTCATTTGTATATATTAACAGCTTTCAAACTGTATGAGATATAGTTTATATCTTTTTTTTTTCTTGCGGTACGCGGGCCTCTCATTGTTGTGGCCTCTCCCATTGCGGAGCACAGGCTCCAGACGCGCAGGCTCAGCGGCCATGGCTTACGGGCCCAGCCACTCCGCGGCATGTGGGATCCTCCCGGCCCGGGGCACGAACCCGTGCCCCCTGCATCGGCAGACGGACTCCCAACCACTGCGCCACCAGGGAAGCCCCAGTTTATATCTTTTGAGAGGATTTTGTTTTAAGTTTTGACTTCCTACGTTAAAAGAGGTTAAAAATAACTATGTAAATAGGATCTAGCTGAATGTTATATGGTCTTTCTTTATTCCCAAGGGTCACATTCATGACATAGCGCTGAATTTATGTTAAAATATTGTTCTGAGAAGAGTGTTGACATAAGATAATGTGATTTATGCTTCCCATCCATCATATTGACAGATTTTAGATAGATGTTGCTGTTTGTCAAACATAGTACAAAACAAGGCAAAACCTCATATCATAAAAACTATTTGCCTTTATCACCAAATTCATCCATCTTTCATTCCTATGAAAATTTTAGTGTTAGAAATAATGATTGATTCAATAGGAAATTTTAAAATATGTTTTTGTTAAGCAGTTTTCCCCTGAAGACACTTAACATCTGTCACTCAGTTGTCATTCAAATAAAGTGTGGTATTTTAATTTCAGTCAAATAAATATATAAAATATATTACATATGAACAGAATGAACATGGTTTGAAGGATTTTGTTTTAGATAGATGAAACAAAATAAATACCAGGGAAATGAATGTCGATCGAGTGATTTTTTTTTTCTTAACAAATCTTAAATGCTGGTAATGATAAAGTAGTAACCCTTCCAAATTTCTAAAATTCTCTTCAATACATTCAGACAGCATTTCATGTATATGAGCTGAGTCTCTTTTTTGTGATATGTAAAAGTGTGCATTAATAAATCACTAAATGTACAGTATCAGGCCCCTGAGGCAGGTGAGAGGCCATTTGAAACTACCTTTTATGAATAGCCAATACCTATGTTATTTGTTATGTAAGACAACAACAGAAAGGTCATCTATAAGATAATTACTAGAAACCATGTTTTTTCAATTTATATGACTCTTTGCCTTATATTTGTTTTTTGACAGTATTTCTTACACTCAGACGTGTAGGGTCACCCATTATGCTAACTGGGTGTTCATGAATTTATCAGATAAAAATCAAGGGGGCAGAATATTTTCCTACTCTCTAGGAGGGCTATCAATCTTGGAAACCATTATCAATTACTGCTTTCATGTAATTCTTAGTATAAATAGTACTTTATTGGTCTCTGCAGATCATACAAAAAAGGCTTATGAATTGGATTCAGCTTTCCAGTATATTATATTTTAACTGAAAAAAACATGAGAAAGTGTAATCTTCTGAAGCTTTTAATAACAATTCAAGTTACCATAGTATCAGATGGTTAATATTATAAAATAATTACATTAAAGCATTACTTCCAAGTGTGATACATAGAAAGTAGCAATAGTTTTACCTGATAAATATTAAAATGCAGATTTATTAGAAACTGAATCAAATAACCCTAAATAGCTGTTTGAAAATCACAGCCATTAAAAGTTTAGGAAAAGAAAAAAATATAAACCCTTATATGGCTAGCATTTAGTTTTCTGTGAATAGGAAATTAGAGCCATCAGATTCTGAGGTTCAGTATCAGAGGTTTTCTTTTGTATACAGACCTCAGGAATCTTCATCTTAAACTAGCATTCCAGGTGCTTTACTACAAAAGTACCTGGAATAACACTTTCCAAAATATTGAAATAAAAAACATATAGAAATGCTTAATAGAAAGCGATATCTATATTACTATCAGAACAGAGAGAGGGTTATATTTTGAGGGAAAAGATATGACAGTAATCAAGACAGTATGGTACTGGCACAAAAACAGAAATATAGATCAATGAAACAGGAGAGAAAGCCCAGGGATAAACCCACACACATATGGTCACCTTATCTTTGATGAAGGAGGCAAGAATATACAATGGAGAAAAGACAGCCTCTTCAATAAGTGGTGCTGGGAAAACTGGACAACTACATGTAAAAGAATGAAATTAGAACACTCCCTAACACCATACACAAATATAAACTCAAAATGGATTAAAGACCTAAATGTAAGGCCAGACACTATGAAACTCTTAGAGAAAAACATAGGCAGAACACTCTATGACATAAATCACAGCAAGATCCTTTTTGACCCACCTCCTAGAGTAATGGAAATAAAAACAAAAATAAATGGGACCTAATGAAACTTAAAAGCTTTTGCACAGCAAAGGAAACCATAAACAAGATGAAAAGACAACCCTCAGAACAGGAGAAAATATTTGCAAATGAAGCAACTGACAAAGGATTAATCTCCAAAACATACAAGCAACTCATGCAGCTCAATATCCAAAAAGCAAACAACCGAATCCAAAAATGGGCAGAAGATCTAAACAGACATTTCTCCAAAGAAGATATACAGATTGCCAACAAACACATGAAAGAATGCTCAACATCATTAATCATTAGAGAAATGCAAATCAAAACTACAATGAGATATCACCTCACACCAGTCAGAATGGCCATCATCAAAAAATCTACAAACAATAAATGCTGGAGAGGCTGTGGAGAAAATGGACCCCTCTTGCACTGTTGGTAGCTATGTAAATTGATACAATCACTGTGGAGAACAGTATGGAGGCTCCTTAAAAAAATAAAAATAAAACTACCATACGACCCAGCAATCCCACTACTGGGCATTAACCCTGAGAAAGCCATAATTCAAAGAGTCATGTACCACAGTGTTCACTGCAGCTCTATTTACAATAGCCAGGACATGGAAGCAACTTAAGTTTCCACTGACAGATGAATGGATAAAGAAGATGTGGCACATATATACAATGGATTATTACTCAGCCATAAAAAGAAACAAAATTGAGTTATTTGTAGTGAGGTGGATAGACCCAGAGTCTGTCATACAGAGTGAATTAAGTCAGAAAGAGAAAAGCAAATACCATATGCCAACACATATATATGGAATCTAAAAAAAAAAAAGGTTCTGAAGAACCTAGGGGCAGGACAGGAATAAAGACGCATATGTAGAGAATGGACTTGAGGACACAGGGAGGGGGAAGGGTAAGCTGGGATGAAGTGAGATAGTGACATGGACATGTATACACTACCAAATGTAAAATAGATAGCTAGTGGAAAGCAGCCACATAGCACAGGGAGATCAGCTTGGTGCTTTATGACCACCTAGAGGGATGAGATAGGGAGGGTGAGAGGGAGATGCAAGAGGGAAGAGATATGGGGATATATGTATATGTATAGCTGATTCACTTTGTTATAAAGCAGAAACTAACACAGCATTGTAAAGCAATTATACTTCAATAAAGATGTTAAAGGTAAATAAATAAAGGGTTTCCCTGGTGGCGCAGAGGTTAAGAGACTGCCTGTCAATGCAGGGGACACAGGTTTGAACCCTGGTCTGGGAAGATCTCACGTGCCACGGAGCAGCTAAACCTGTGAACCACAACTGCTGAAGCCTGCGGAACTAGAGCCTATGCTCAGCAACAAGACAAGCCACCGCAATGAGAAGCCCACGCACCACAACCAAGAGTAGCTCCCACTCGCTGCAACTAGAGAAAGCCCTCACGCATCAACAAAGACTGAACACAGCCAAAAATAGATTAAAAATATAAATAAAGTACCTCATATAAGTGGAAAAAATAAAATAAAAGGGGGCTTATTGTACAAATACATGGAAAGTACTGAAAAAGCAGAAATGTATGAAAAGATACACAACAAATTATCATGGATATAGAATGTAGATCAGATCAGAGTGGACATCAAACAAAGTGGTAAGGCTGTCTTTTATTTTTCCAGAAGACCAGCTGCTCCTGACTCTGTAAGTCACCGTTGTGGAGCCCACCCAGATCATGTCTCCTTCCACTATTTCTGCTTCCACAAGTAACTTCCTTTAACCCAGGTCTTGGCTTACTCATGGCTTCTGCTGTCTCAAAATGTTGCTCCTCAGTGTGTGCCTCCTTTTTCAGCATTACTGTATGTATTACGAACATGTATTGCATATATTGAATGCTTATTTCATTCCAAATCCATCTACCAACATGGTCTCATTTGCTCACCACAGCAACCTCATGGTGTAAACATTACTACAATTAACACTTTGGAGTCAGAAAGCTGAAGCTTAATAAAGTTAACTAATATGCCACAAATCACAAATGTAATATCACTGATATATGGTACTGATTCCAGATTTAGTTCTTAACCTCAACCAGCTCTTTCCCACCATGGTATGTTCTTTCTTTCTTTGTCTGGCATACAAAGGGTAGACTCTGTTTGGAACAGAGCTGATGTTAAAGAGATTTTGTTTACTCAACTATTTTCATTGGCCAGTGATGACCTACAGATGGCTTCCACCAGTCCAATCAGTTGTCACTGGAAAGTAGGTTCACTGGTTCAAGACGTGGTATTCCATTTGTAAAGTTCACCTTCATAAAGCTGTTGAGGTAACACATACTCAGAAGAAAATATAATGTGAGACCTTGATTAGAACTGTAATATTTTAGACTTCAGAAAAGTCTATCTATTAGTCATAACAAAACAGATCATTACCATGTGCACTTTAGCTAATTTCTTCTATTTTCAAATTTGTGTCATGAATTATATAGCTGGAGTTGTACTGTGCATACAGTATTATAGCACAGTTTTAGTATAGATCCATGAGTGATCTTCTGTATAATTTTCTCAACACTTCTCTAAAAATATAGGAATAATGTACCAAATATTTTAAAATTTCACTAAAATATAATAGCCATAGTGATACCAAGAAGACAAGAATTTTTGCTCCAGAACAAAGAACAAATATATTATATATTCCAGCTTTTTCCTTGTTGAAGGGGACCCATACTGCTTCCACTTTCATACAACCTGAAACCTCACTCTTTCACATTCAGAACTTTTAAATTCTGGCATTACTAAATCTATTAATTCTTTCCATTATAATTTGTATCTTTTGGGTCCATTTTAAAAATTGTTCTCTATATCCAAGTTTCTAAATCTGTTCTCATATATTTTCTTCTAATAAGTATGAGTATTTCATATTGGGTTTTTATTTCTTTCAGAATATATTCTGTATGTAGAACTGTGTCTTTTTATTTCAATGTAACTTTATATCGTTTATTTCAGGAAAACATTTCTATATACTGAAGCATATTTTCTTTCACTTGTTATGTTTATTATGAACCCCATTTTGTTTATATTTGTCTTCATATCTCTCCTTTACTCTTATATTTTCTGTCCACTGTGTATATGAGTATTTTTATCATGTCTAGCTAGCACCTAACATATATTTTTCCATATTATTCATTTTATTATTTTTAATATTGAATTATTTGTCTATTTATTACATTCCTTTTTCCTTTTGAATGACTCTTTCAGCTCCAGTAGCTCATTTTTTTTAAACATCTTTTCTCATAACATTTTCTGTTCTGTTTTGAATCTTCTGATCTCTTCTTTCAGGTTTTTCTTTTTTTTTTTTTAACATCTTTATTGGAGTATAATTGCTTTACAATGTTATGTTAGTTTCTGCTGTATAACAAAGTGAATCATCTATATGCATACCTATACCCCCATATCCCCTCCCTCTTGTGTCTCCCTCCCACCCTCCTTATGCCATCCTTCTAGGTGATCACAAATCACCAAGCTGATCTCCCTGTACTATGCATCTGCTTCCCACTAGCTATCTATTTTACATTTGGTAGTGTATATACATCAGTGCTACTCTCCCACTTCGTCCCAGCTTACGGTTTCGCACCATGCCCTCAAATCCATTCTCTACATCTTCATATTTATTCCTGTCCTGACCCTAGGTTCATCCGAACCATTTTTTTCTTTTAAATTCCATATATATGTGTTAGCATATGGTATTTGTTTTTCTCTTTCTAACTTACTTCCCTCTGTATGACAGACTCTAGGTCCATCCACCTCACTAAAAATAACTCAATTTCATTTCTTCTTATGGCTGAGTAATATTCCATATATATATGTGCCACATCTTCTTTATCCATTCATCTGTCAATGGACACTTAGGTTGTTTCCATATCCAGCCTGTCGTAAATAGAGCTGCAATGAACATTATGCTACATGACTCTTTTTGAATTATGGTTTTCTCAGGGTATATGCCCAGTGGTGGGATTGCTGGGTCATATGGTAGTTCTATTTTTAGTTTTTTAAGGAATCTCCATACTGTTCTCCATAGTGACTGTATCAGTTTACATTCCCACCAACAGTGAAAGAGGGTTCCCTTTTCACCACACCCTCTCCAGCATTTACTGTTTCTAGATTTTTTGACAATGACCATTCTGTCTGCTGTGAGGTGACATCTCATTGTAGTTTTGATTTGCATTTCGCTAATGATTAGTGATGTTGAGCATCCTTTCATGTGTTTGTTGGCAACCTGTGTATCTTCTTTGGAGAAATGTCTGTTTAGATCTTCTGCCCATTTTTGGATTGGGTTGTTTGTTTTTTGGATATTGAGCTGCATGAGCTGCTTGTATATTTTGGAGATTAATCCTTTGTCAGTTGTTTTCTTTGCAAATATTTTCTCCCATTCTGAGGGTTGTCTTTTCATCTTGTTCATGGTTTCCTTTGCTGTGAAAAAGCTTTTAAGTTTCATTGGGTCCCATTTGTTTATTTTTGGTTTTATTTCTATTTCTTTAGGAGGTGGATCAAAAAGGATCTTGCTGTGATTTATGTCATAGAGTGTTCTACCTATGTTTTTCTCTAGGAGTATTATAGTGTCTGGCCTTACATTTAGGTCTTTAATCCATTTTGAATTTATATTTGTGTATGGTGTTAGGAAGTCTTCTAATTTCATTCTTTTCCATATAGCTGTTCAGTTTGTCCAAGCACCACTTGTTGAAGAGATGGTCTTTTCTCCATTGTATATTCTTGCCTCCTTTACCAAAATAAGGTGACCATATGTGTATGGGTTTATCTCTGGGCTTTCTATCCTGTTCCATTTATCTATATTTCTGTTTTTGTGCCAATACCATACTGTCTTGATGACTGTAGCTTTGTCATATAGTCTGAAGTCAGGGAGCCTGATTCCTCCAGCTTTGTTTTTCTTTCTCAAGATCTTTGGCTAT
>NW_006778096.1:316727-347191 GCF_000442215.2 Lipotes vexillifer | reverse complement strand
CTACAAATTGTGAAATTTTTGTCCTATTTCTGTGAAAAATGCCATTGGTAGTTTGATAGGCATTGCATTGAATCTGTAGATTGCTTTGTGTAGTATAGTCATTTTCACAGTGTTGATTCTTCCAAATCAAGAACATGGTATATCTCTTCACCTGTTTGTATCATGTTTACTTTCTTTCATCAGTGTCTTATAGTTTTCTGCATACATGTCTTTTGTCTCCTTAGGTAGCTTTATTCCTAGGTATTTTATCCTTTTTGTTGTAATGGTAAATAGGAGTGTTTCCTTAATTTCTCTTACAGATTTTTCATTGTTAGTGTATAAGAATGCAAGAGATTTCTGTGCATTAATTTTGTATACTGCTACTTTACCAGATTCATTGATTAGCTCTAGTAGTTTTCTGGTAGCATCTTTAGGATTCTCTACGTTTAGTGTCATGTCATCTGCAAACAGTGACAGCTTTACTTCTTCTTTTCTGATTTGTATTCCTTTTATTTCTTTTTCTTCTCTGATTGCTGGGGCCAAAACTTCCAAAACTATTTTGAATAATAGTGGTGAGAGTGGGCAATCTTGTCTTGTTCCTGATCTTAGAGGAAATGCTTTCAGTTTGTCACCATTGAGAATGATGTTGGCTGTGGGTTTGTCATATATGGCCTTTATTATGTTGAGATAAGTTCCCCCATGCCTACTTTCTGGAGAGTTTTTTTTTTATCATAAATCAGTGTTGAATTTTGTTGACCTTTTTCTGCATCTATTGAGATCATCATATGGTTTTTACCCTTCAATTTATTAATATGGTGTATCACATTGATTGATTTGCATATATTGAAGAATCCTTGCGTTCCTGAGGTAAATCCCACTTGATCATGTTGTATGATCCTTTTAATGTGCTGTTGGATTCTATTTGCTAGTGTTTTGTTGAGGATTTTTGCATCTGTGTTCATATAGTGGCCTGTAGTTTTCTTTTTTTGCGACATCTTCATCTGGTTTTGGTATCAGCATGATGGTGGCCTCGTAGAATGAGTTTGGGAGTGTTTCTCCTTCTGCTATATTTTGGAAGAGTTTGAGAAAGATAGGTGTTAACTCTTCTCTAAATGTTTGATAGAATTCACCTGTGAAGCCATCTGGTCCTGGGCTTTTGTTTGTTGGAAGCTTTTTAGTCACAGTTTCAATTTTGATGCTTGTGATTGGTCTGTTCATATTTTCTATTTCTTCCTGGTTCAGTCTTGGAAGGGTGTGCTTTTCTAAGAATTTGTCCATTTCTTCCAGGTTGTCCATTTCATTGGCATAGAGTTGCTTGTAGTAATCTCACATGATCCTTTGTATTTCTGCAGTGTCAGTTGTTACTTTTCCTTTTTCATTTCTAATTCTGTTGATTTGAGGCTTCTTCCTTTTTTTCTTGATGAGTCTGGCTAATGGCTTATCAATTTTGTTTATCTTCTCAAAAAAACCAGCTTTTAGTTGTATTGATCTTTGCTATTGTTTCATTCATTCCTTTTTCATTTCTTTCTTTCTTTTTTTTTTTTTAACATCTTTATTGGGGTATAATTGCTTTACAATGGTGTGTTAGTTTCTGCTTTATAACACAGTGAGTCAGTTATACATATATATATGTTCCCATATCTCTTCCCTCTTTGTCTCCCTCCCTCCCACCCTCCCTATCCCACCCCTCCAGACAGCCACAAAGAACCGGTTTGTTGGCAGTCTGTATATCTTCTTTGGAGAAATGTCTATTTAGGTCTTCTGCCCATTTTTGGATTGGGTTGTTTATTTTTTTGTTATTGAGCTGCATGAGCTGCCTGTAAATTTTAGAGATTAATCCTTTGTCAGTTGATTCATTTGCAAATATTTTCTCCCATTCTGAGGGCTGTCTTTTGGTCTTGTTTATGGTTTCCTTTGCTGTGCAAAAGCTTTGAAGTTTCATTAGGTCCCATTTGTTTATTTTTGTTTTTATCTCCATTACTCTAGGAGATGGGTCAAGAAGGATCTTGCTGTGATTTATGTCATAGAGTGTTCTGCCTATGTTTTCCTCTAAGAGTTTGATAGTTTCTGGCCTTACATTTAGGTCTTTAATCCATTTTGAGCTTATTTTTGTGTATGGTGTTAGGGAGTGATCTAATCTCATACTTTTACATGTACCTGTCCAGTTTTCCCAGCACCACTTATTGAAGGGGCTGTCCTTTCTCCACTGTATATTCCTGCCACCTTTATCAAAGATAAGGTGACCATATGTGCATGGGTTTATCTCTGGGCTTTCTATCCTATTCCATTGATCTATCTTTCTGTTTTTGTGCCAGTACCATACTGTCTTGATTACTGTAGCTTTGTAGTATAGTCTGAAGTCAGGCAGCCTGATTCCTCCAGCTCCATTTTTTGTTCTCAAGATTGCTTTGGCTATTCGGGGTCTTTTGTGTTTCCATACAAATTGTGAAATTTTTTGTTCTAGTTCTGTGAAAAATGCCAGTGGTAGTTTGATAGGGATTGCATTGAATCTATAGATTGCTTTGGGAAGTAGAGTCATTTTCACAATGTTGATTCTTCCAATCCAAGAACATGGTATATCTCTCCATCTGTTTGTATCATCTTTAATTTCTTTCATCAGTGTCTTATAATTTTCTGCATACAGGTCTTTTGTCTCCTTAGGTAGGTTTATTCCTAGATATTTTATTCTTTTTGTTGCAATGGTAAATGGGAGTGTTTTCTTGATTTCACTTTCAGATTTTTCATCATTAGTATATAGGAATGCCAGAGATTTCTGTGCATTAATTTTGTATCCTGCTACTTTACCAAATTCATTGATTAGCTCTAGTAGTTTTCTGGTAGCATCTTTAGGATTCTCTATGTATAGTATCATGTCATCTGCAAACAGTGACAGCTTTACTTCTTCTTTTCCGATTTGGATTCCTTTTATTTCCTTTTCTTCTCTGATTGCTGTGGCATCTTTATGATTTCTTTCCTTCTGCTAACTTCTGGGGTTTTTTTGTTCTTCCTCTAATTGTTTCAGGTTTAAGTTTCGGTTGTTTATTAGGTTTTTCTTTAAGTGTTTATCTTGTTTGTAATCAATTTCAGAATATGAAATACTGTTTGCAATTCTCATGTGTTTCTTAATCTCCTTTTTATTTTATTATTTGATATTTTCTTAAGCTTTTAAAAAAAATTAACTTTTTCTGAATAGTCCTATGGTTGAATTCTTTCTCCTCACTCTTTTGAAAGTAGCTTCCAAATAATTGTGGTGTGTGTGTGTGTGTGTGTGTGTGTGTGTGTGTGTGTGCGTGCATACCTGGTGAGAGAGGAGAGGGGAAGAGTGTTTGCTATATCAATCTGCCACATCCACTTGTGAATCCCCCTTGGCTTTCACATTCATGTGTCTACATGGCTCACAGCAAAAACTTCCTGTCTCCTTTTTCACTCCAGCTTCATTTGTAGAGTTCTTCCTGTGCTAGTAGGTTAGGTTGTAGGGATCTGCATTTCTTTAATTGTGGTTTCTAAATCAGCCATATCTTTATTACCTAGAAACTTGTTAGAAGTGCACATTTACAGGCCCCATGCTATACCTACTAAGTCAGGAACAATGTGCTTGTGGCCCAGAAATCTGTTTCAATAAGTGCTGTAAGTGATGTTAATGCATAGTAAAATATGAGAACTCCTGGTAATGAACAACAGAATTACACTGCAAGTTTCTATTTCTCTCTACTCTGATGCCATCTCTCTTCTAGAGTGTTTAATGGCTTTTCTGCTCTTGAGCTCTTTCATGTATCCACTCAATAACCCTATATGTTATCATTTTATTCAAAGATAGGTGGCTATCTTTCAAGTCAGTGAAACTTACTTTAGAGAATATATATAGCCTGCTCAAGGTCTAAGAAGGAATGTGTCAATCTTCAGATAACCATCTCATCAAGGTCTTGATTCTCCCGGAGTTTGTGTTTGGAGAGCATAGCATGTATATTGTTTTATATGTGTTGAAGGGTTTTTTGTTTGTTTACTTTTTGTTTTTTATTCAATTTCTTATTCCCCTGCAATTCTCCTGTAGTCTAAATTAACAGTCCTTGGAGAAAAAATACAATGAAAATAAAACAAAAGAAAATAAAACATAAACTTCTAATCCTTGCTATTCAAATCCAAAGGAAAGAAAAACACCAAGGCATAATTTAAATTTTTGGATCAAAAAACTGAAATAAATGAGACTATCCTTTAAGCTTAAAGGAGAACATTAGAAAGAGGCATTCATGTAGTTTTGTATGAACAAAACATTTGCCATAAATCAACTTGTGAATAAGATTTAAGTTTCAGTGAGTCAAGAATAATAATTTTGAAGTGCATTTAAAATATATCCATAGTATGCATGTATGTATCCTGTAAGGTAATCTCTCACTATAGTTAATAGTAATAGATCTTAAATGAAACAATAAATAAAATCATGGAATGATATTTGTCAGCAGAAATGAAATTTTAATGGGTAACTTCTTATATACAAAACAGAATCATCAAACAGGTGTTGTTCCAGGAAGAAAATTTTCTTAGGTAAGACAAGAAATGAACTTAATATCTAGTAGTACTATCTATTTAATGAATATTGGAGACTGGGCAGCCTGAGTATTGTTTTAAATATTTGTGGTATTAGCAAATAATATATATTTATAATAACCAGAATGTAGGTTTTAAATATTGATCAGAGCCCTGCTATTTCATGTTAATGAAGTAACTTTCATGTTAAGATGCTTTGCTTTGTTTTTGAGTCAAGGAAAAATAAAATATTTCACAATGCTATAAATACTCTTTAATAAATAATCATCATCATAAATTTCTTAGCAGTTTATCCTTTCAAAGCTAATGTTTTCTGGTAACAGAAGCCTTCACAGTCCTTTAGCCATTGACTAATTTCAATAATTAATAGAGACTTTTATAGTTAATCCTCAAAGCATGCATTTCATTATTAATATTCTGACTTTTAAGCAGAAAATTAACAAATTTTGTAATCCAAGGGGAGAATGAATTCATAATTATTTGGCAAACAAAATGCCTTTCCAGTAAAATATCCATGAATTTATCTTTAAGTCAAAATCTTTTGTTGGCCATTTATCATTACTAGCTTACTGAATTTTATTTTGATCCCCACATTCACTTTCTCTCTCTTGCCCTTTCTCCTGTATTAGCTTTCATTAATATTGTTTGAAAAGTTAGTTTTTACGTGAGACACTGCCCAATCATTGAAAAAAAAATACAACTACACTTATGCAGAAGAGAGTCATTTCTTCCTTAGTCCCCTCCCAGAAAAAAAAAAACAAAAAAACTCTTTTTAGACCTCTCATAATAATAGGCTGCTTCTCATTGACTGTAGTATGTGCTAGATCCTGTGCTAAGGACTTAACTATCTCATTTAATCCTACAATTTCCTTTTTAAGGAATGTATTACTTTATCCATTTTATGGTAAAGTAATTCACAGTGATTAAGTCACAGAACTCAATGTCTTAGAGGTAGTAAATGTTAGGATTTTAAGTGTGATTCTATGTAAAAAGTCTTCACAAAAATAAAGGGATAATTTTCACAAAGGAAGTTGCATACAGCACTACCAAATGTAAAATAGATAGCTAGTAGGAAGCAGCCGCATAGCACAGGGAGATCAGCTTGGTGCTTTGTGACCATCTAGATGGGTGGGATAGGGAGGGTGGGAGGGAGACGCAAGAGGGAAGGGATATGGGGATATATGTATACATATAGCTGATTCACTTTGTTATACAGCAGTAACTAACACATTGTAAAGCAATTATACTCCAGTAAAGATGTTAAAAAAAAAAAGAAAGTTGCATACGTTCTTCTAAAAACTTGGAGAGACATTTACAAGTCAGCTACTTTTCCCATTTTTGCCAAGAACTTTTTATTTTTGGCATGGTTTTCCTTTGAGGCAGTTTCTTAAAGTATCCTCTACTCTCTGAAAGAAGACAAATTCTTATTTAAAGCTCTCTGACTTTCATTATATTCCTGATTGGGGACCTAAACTGTGAGACTGTTTTTGATAAGAAGGTATTTCTGTATTAGAAAGGCTGCATCAAATGAAGAATGTCTTACATTATTCTAGGGATTTTGCATTTTTCCTAAGTTAATATAACTTTGTGCATAACAGAGGATACTCCAAATTTAAGGCATTAAACTTTTATTCATTTAAAAATGTGTAGGGCTATCTTTGATTGAAATGAGAGTCTTAATTGAATTTCAGCTAAAATAAGTCTTTTATCTCTTTTTCACTTTACCAGTTAAAACTCAAATTCAGCAATAAAAAAGCCAGAGTCACAATAGTTCCATTTAAACAGGACAAATAATTATCTCTGCACTGTGAATATCATCACATCTGAATGTTTTGTGACATTCTGCTTAGTTTCATTCATTGCATTAAAGTGTATTTTTAGCTTCTCTTATGGCTATATGAGTTCACAGTGGTTCACTATTAAAATAGCTATGGAAACATTAACCAAGTGAGTGGAAGTCAGAGGGCAAGTATATGGAATAGAAGAGGAAGATGTTGATGCAATATAATGTAGGTACAAGAGTGTCAATGCATACACTATGTGGAAGAGATATAGAATATGTTGAAGACATGTCATGTTCTCTCAGCACTGGCTGAAAGTGTCGTGGAAAGTCTTGACTGGTTGAGGTCAAAATTGGGGGCAAAAATCTTTCTCATAGTCAACAGATGATTCAGGGAGTACAACAAGATATTCTTTCTACTGTTCTCTATATTAACTTCTATGCTCCACTTGTCAGCTGGATTCAGCATATTAGTCACTGTATCAAGTTCTGATTAAACAAGGCCACTGCTATTAACATTACATGCTCTGATGGATGGATAGATAGGTAGATAGGTAGATAGATAGATAGACAGAATAAATGTATAATTACTAGTTCTATTTCTTGATATTAAAAAAGAAATAAAACATCCATATCTAGCAAAAGAAAGCATCTATATGTTAGATAGAAAAGTAATTTTACTGCAAGTATAAAAGAGTTATTTTGCTGATATAATTAGATATCTTTGATATACATCATTGCCTCCGGAGTCCCTCAAAATAAAGTTTCTTCTACTTGCTTAACCATACAATACACATATTTTCATTTTAGAAGCTAATTGAAGCTGCTCATCTGGAATCTCTTTGTAAGAACAATTCATAACTGTGTCTGAATGAGGAAGAAAATACATACATATTTTTATTGGTTTTAAAAAATCATGCTAATGACTACTTGTTACATGTAGTTTTACTGGAAACATTGTTTTATTAAACATGAGGTCCATGAAATCAAACATATTAGTGTTCATTATTGACAGTAAAATCACTGTTCTATTTAATGTGATTTAATAGAATGAATTCTGATTTATCATGAATGATATTAATAATATCCCCTTGTTTCCCACAGGAAACAGCTAAAAAATTCAGATAAAAAGATGGAAAAGTTGTGACAATATTATGGCTTATCTCTTTTGCTCCAATCTACTTGGAGCAAAAGAAATAAGACATTATTTCCTACCACTGATACAATGGGTATTATTTGAAATTTCCTTGGCATCTGAATGCCTATTTGACTTTCAGGCAAATTTTACATTCTCTTCCCCTCTGTTTGGAAATTGAAACATTTATATTATTACATTATTTCATTATGGTGTATTACTTACCTGACTGAAGAAGAAAAGGATATTCTTGCTCATCTGAAAACCAATGTACCCAACGTATAATTCTTCTAATTTGAAATAATTATGCTACACAAAGTGCGAAGCCATTTATTATATTTGATTCATTGCATCAATTTTCCTTTAAGTTGTTTAAGATATGCCTTGCAAGAATCATTTCTGTAGCACGTGACAAAATTTCAAGAAACAAAGCAAAAATGCGTGCACTTTATTTACCTCTGAGCAAATATGCCAAACCATTTAAACAGAGGAAATTACCATATATTTTTACATGGAAAAATAAAATAAGAGATAAAGGGAATATTGGAGAAGGAAGCTGTATGAATCCATTAGGAATACAGAAGGTGGAGAATTTGTCTCCTAATTACTCGCTTTCCAGTTAATTCTACATAATTTTCAAATGCTAGTAACAAAAAATCACACTTAGAGTGACTAATTTGGCTTATCTACTCTATTCTTAGACTGGACGTAGTTGCAGCTCAGAAGCAAATTACTGAGGTGGAGAATTACAAAGCTTTTCTTATCTCAGGAAATACACCTTGTCTATTTCTGAAGGGAACATGTGAACTGAACAACTGAAATGTTTCTCAGGTAAGCACGTATATTTAAAAGGTATTTAGCTAGATTCATTAAACATTTTAATAAATATCTTTATTTATTAAATAAATATTTAATAAATATCTTAATATTTTGTAACGAACTAAGTAAGAAAATTAACACCACTATATTAACAAATACTAGCTAATATTGTATATTTTACACCATTAAAATTAGAGAAAAAAATAGAAAAGCCTCATTTTCCCGGAGCTCCCATAAATTATTTCAGTGTTACTCTTGGAAAATCAACACTATAACACACTGTTTAAGAGCATGATGTCTGCAGTGCAACTTTGATGCCTTTGTTCTTATACCTAACCAGCTGTGCTTTCTTGGAGGCACTCAATTTCTTTTATTGAAAATGGGCTTAATAATGGTATCTACCTCCTAGGGTTTTGAGGAGGACAGATATGAATTCTGAACAGCATAGCGAGCACCCAACAAGTATTACCTATCATCAGCCGTTTTGCCTATATTGTACTAAAAAGGAAATCTCAAACATCTAAATCTATAGACAAACAGTAAAATAGTCATTTTCAAAACCTCCTGTAACATAGTCCAGTTTGATTGTTGAAATATTTCCTAACGTTATGTAATTTAGCTAAATAGTATGGATTTAATTACTGGACAGGGATTCAGGGTACATGTGCTCAGGTCCAGCCTCTGGAATTACAGAATTTAGACAGTGACAGTGATGTTTCTCTGTTTTCAAATAGAGAACTCTCCAAGAATCCTTAATATCTACAAAAATCAGGTGATTCTATGATTCTAAGCAGAGGTACCATTACATTGAAATATATAATGGTTTTTGCAGGGATGCAGGTGAGTTGCTACTGTCTAAGTCTAGTGAAGGTATACCATGGTGAATAAGACTTCTCTTATCCTTTCTAGAGTCAGAATAACATGAACTTAAAATAATAACTCATGTCAGGAAAAATATGCAAGGAAATGTGAAAAATTAAATATCCTCTTGAATCAATTTTCTTTTCTAGGGCATTTTTATTTGATTTAAATAGAAAATGATTCAATGGAACAATTTCACTTTTTTATTATAAAAATAAGAGTGACTCAATAATTGGAGTGACCACAGTATATAATTCGAGAAATTATTTTAGAAAAATTAAGTAGCAAATGTATTGAGATCCTTATTAGACTAGGAAATGAAAGACTATAATCCAGAGACCAATTCATGTGAGTTGCTTGTCACATTTATTCAAATAATAAAATGTCTTTTTTAAGTTAAAAAAATGTTGTGAAAGAACAATGCAAGATTTACTTCAACTATGTAATTGATTGAAATGCAAAATAGGTTTTGAATAGTCTTCAGTAGAGAACTATATATTATTTTCAGTTTAAAAAACTTCAGTCTGATAGTTTTGGTTATATGAAATAATCAGTATGATCCTCTACACCTGACAGATAATTCAACAATCATTAATTGTTTTTTTTAACATCTTTATTGGAGTATAATTGCTTTACAATGGTATGTTAGTTTCAGCTTCACAACAAAATGAATCAGTTGATATATACATATGTTCCCATATCTCTTCCCGCTTGTGTCTCCCTACCTCCCACCCTCCCTATCCCACCCCTCCAGGCGGTCACAAAGCACTGAGCTGATCTCCCTGTGCTATGTGGCTGCTTCCCACTGGCTATCTACCTTACTTTTGGTAATGTATATATGTCCATGCCTCTCTCTTGCTTTGTCACAGTTTACCCTTCCTCCTCCCCATATCCTCAAGTCCATTCTCTAGTAAGTCTGTGTCTTTATTCCTGTTTCACCCCTAGGTTCTTCATGACATTTTTTTTCTTAAATTCCATATATATGTGTTAGCATATGGTATTTGTCTCTCTCTTTCTGACTTACTTCACTCTGTATGACAGACTCTAGGTCTATCCACCTCATTACAAATAGCTCAATTTCGTTTCTTTTTATGGCTGAGTAATATTCCATTGTATATATGTGCCACATCTTCTTTATCCATTCATCCGACGACGGGCACTTAGGTTGTTTCCATCTCCGGGCTATTGTAAATAGAGCTGCAATGAACATTTTGGTACATGACTCTTTCTGAATTCTGGTTTCCTCAGGGTATATACCTAGTAGTGGGATTGCTGGGTCATATGGTAGTTCTATTTGTAGTTTTTTAAGGAACCTCCATACTGTTCTCCATAGTGGCTGAACCAATTCACATTCCCACCAGCAGTGCAAGAGTGTTCCCTTTTCTCCACACCCTCTCCAGCATTTATTGTTTCTAGATTTTTTGATGATGGCCATTCTGACTGGTGTGAGATGATATCTCATTGTAGTTTTGATTTGCATTTCTCTAATGATTAATGATGTTGAGCATTCTTTCATGTGTTTGTTGGCAGTCTGTATATCTTCTTTGGAGAAATGTCTATTTAGGTCTTCTGCCCATTTTTGGATTGGGTTGTTTATTTTTTTGTTATTGAGCTGCATGAGCTGCCTGTAAATTTTAGAGATTAATCCTTTGTCAGTTGATTCATTTGCAAATATTTTCTCCCATTCTGAGGGCTGTCTTTTGGTCTTGTTTATGGTTTCCTTTGCTGTGCAAAAGCTTTGAAGTTTCATTAGGTCCCATTTGTTTATTTTTGTTTTTATCTCCATTACTCTAGGAGATGGGTCAAGAAGGATCTTGCTGTGATTTATGTCATAGAGTGTTCTGCCTATGTTTTCCTCTAAGAGTTTGATAGTTTCTGGCCTTACATTTAGGTCTTTAATCCATTTTGAGCTTATTTTTGTGTATGGTGTTAGGGAGTGATCTAATCTCATACTTTTACATGTACCTGTCCAGTTTTCCCAGCACCACTTATTGAAGGGGCTGTCCTTTCTCCACTGTATATTCCTGCCACCTTTATCAAAGATAAGGTGACCATATGTGCATGGGTTTATCTCTGGGCTTTCTATCCTATTCCATTGATCTATCTTTCTGTTTTTGTGCCAGTACCATACTGTCTTGATTACTGTAGCTTTGTAGTATAGTCTGAAGTCAGGCAGCCTGATTCCTCCAGCTCCATTTTTTGTTCTCAAGATTGCTTTGGCTATTCGGGGTCTTTTGTGTTTCCATACAAATTGTGAAATTTTTTGTTCTAGTTCTGTGAAAAATGCCAGTGGTAGTTTGATAGGGATTGCATTGAATCTATAGATTGCTTTGGGGAGTAGAGTCATTTTCACAATGTTGATTCTTCCAATCCAAGAACATGGTATATCTCTCCATCTGTTTGTATCATCTTTAATTTCTTTCATCAGTGTCTTATAATTTTCTGCATACAGGTCTTTTGTCTCCTTAGGTAGGTTTATTCCTAGATATTTTATTCTTTTTGTTGCAATGGTAAATGGGAGTGTTTTCTTGATTTCACTTTCAGATTTTTCATCGTTAGTATATAGGAATGCCAGAGATTTCTGTGCATTAATTTTGTATCCTGCTACTTTACCAAATTCATTGATTAGCTCTAGTAGTTTTCTGGTAGCATCTTTAGGATTCTCTATGTATAGTATCATGTCATCTGCAAACAGTGACAGCTTTACTTCTTCTTTTCCGATTTGGATTCCTTTTATTTCCTTTTCTTCTCTGATTGCTGTGGCTAAAACTTCCAAAACTATGTTGAATAAGAGTGGTGAGAGTGGGCAACCTTGTCTTGTTCCTGACCTTAGTGGAAATGCTTTCAGTTTTTCGCCATTGAGGATGATGTTGGCTGTGGGCTTGTCATATACGGCCTTTATTATATTGAGGAAAGTTCCCTCTACACCTACTTTCTGCAGGGTTTTTATCATAAATGGGTGTTGAATTTTGTCAAAAGCTTTCTCTGCATCTATTGAGATGATCATATGGTTTTTCTCCTTCAATTTGTTAATATGGTTAATCACATTGATAGATTTGCGTATATTGAAGAATCCTTGCATTCCTGGAATAAACCCCACTTGATCATGGTGTATGATCCTTTTAATGTGCTGTTGGATTCTGTTTGCTAGTATTTTGTTGAGGATTTTTGCATCTATGTTCATCAGTGATATTGGCCTGTAGTTTTCTTTCTTTGTGACATCCTTGTCTGGTTTTGGTATCAAGGTGATGGTGGCCTCGTAGAATGAGTTGGGTAGTGTTCCTCCCTCTGCTATATTTTGGAAGAGTTTGAGAAGGATAGGTGTTAGCTCTTCTCTAAATGTTTGATAGAATTCGCCTGTGAAGCCATCTGGTCCTGGGCTTTTGTTTGTTGGAAGATTTTTAATCACAGTTTCAATTTCAGTGCTTGTGATTGGTCTGTTCATATTTTCTATTTCTTCCTGATTCAGTCTTGGCAGGTTGTGCCTTTCTAAGAATTTGTCCTTTTCTTCCAGGTTGTCCATTTTATTGGCATAGAGTTACTTGTAGTAATCTCTCATGATCTTTTGTATTTCTGCAGTGTCAGTTGTTACTTCTCCTTTTTCATTTCTAATTGTATTGATTTGAGTCTTTTCCCTTTTTTTCTTGATGAGTCTGGCTAATGCTTTATCAATTTTGTTTATCTTCTCAAAGAAACAGCTTTTAGTTTTATTGATCTTTGCTATCGTTTTCTTTATTTCTTTTTCATTTATTTCTGATCTGATTTTTATGATTTCTTTCCTTCTGCTAAATTTGGGTTTTTTTTTTCTTCTTTCTCTAACTGCTTTAGGTGCAAGGTTAGGTTGTTTATTCGAGATGTTTCCTGTTTCTTAAGGTAGGATTGTATTGCTATAAACTTCCCTCTTAGAACTGCTTTTGCTGCATCCCATAGATTTTGAGTCGTCGTGTCTCCATTGTCATTTGTTTCTAGGTATTTTTTGATTTCTTCTTTGATTTCTTCTGTGATAACTTCGTTATTAAGTAGTGTATTGTTTAGCCTCCATGTGTTTGTATTTTTTACACATCTTTTCCTGTAATTGATATCTAGTCTCATAGCATTGTGGTCGGAAAAAATACTTGATACAATTTCAATTTTCTTAAATTTACCAAGGCTTGATTTGTGATCCAAGATATGATCTATCCTAGAGAATGTTCCATGAGCAGTAGAGAAATATGTGTATTCTGTTGTTTTTGGATGTAATGTCCTATAAATATCAATTAAGTCCATCTTGTTTAATGTATCATTTAAAGCTTGGGTTTCCTTATTTATCTTCATTTTAGATGATCTGTCCATTGGTGAAAGTGGGGTGTTAAAGTCTCTTACTATGAATGTGTTACTGTCGATTTCCCCTTTTATGTCTTTTAGTATTTGCCTTATGTATGGAGGTGCTCCTATGTTGGGTGCATAAATATTTACAATTGTTATATCTTCTTCTTGGATCGATCCCTTGATCATTATGTAGTACCCTTCTTTGTCTCTTCTGATAGTCTTTATTTTAAAGTCTATTTTGTCTGATATGAGAATTGCTACTCCAGATTTCTTTTGATTTCCATTTGCATGAAATACCTTTTTCCCTCCCCTTACTTTCAGTCTGTATGTGTCTCTCGGTCTGAAGTGGGTCTCTTATAGACAGCAAATATATGCGTCTTGTTTTTGTATCCATTCAGCCAATTTGTGTCTTTTGGTGGGAGCATTTAGTCCATTAACATTTAAGGTAATTATTGATATGTATGTTCCTATTCCCATTTTCTTAATTGTTTTGGGTTCATTATTGTAGGTCTTCTCCTTCTCTTGTGTTTCTTGCCTAGAGAAATTCCCCTCTCACTGTTGTGGCCTCTTCCGTTGCGGAGCACAGGCTCCGGACGCGCAGGCCCAGCGGCCATGGCCCACGGGCCCAGGCGCTCCGCGGCATGTGGGATCCTCCCGGACCGGGGCACGAACCCGCGCTCCCCGCACCGGCAGGCGGACTCCCAACCACTGCGCCACCAGGGAAGCCCCCTTGCTGCTTTTAATATTGCCTTTGTATTTAATTTTTGACAGTTTGATTAATATGTGTCTTGGCGTATTTCTCCTTGGATTTATCCTGTATGGGACTCTCTGTGCTTCCTGGACTTGATTAACTATTTCCTTTCCCGTATTTGGGAAGTTTTCAACTATAATCTCTTCAGATATTTTCTCAGTCTCTTTCTTTTTCTCTTCTTCTTCTGGAACCCCTATAATTTGAATGTTGGTGCGTTTCATGTTGTCCCAGAGGTCTCTGAGCCTGTCCTCAGTTCTTTTCATTCTTTTCTCTTTATTCTGCTCTGCAGTAGTTATTTCCACTATTTTATCTTCCAGGTCACTTATCCGTTCTTTTGCCTCAGTTATTCTGCTATTGATCCCATCTAGAGTATTTTTCATTTCATTTGTTGTGTTGTTCGTCATTGTTTGTTTCATCTTTATTTCTTCTAGTTCCTTGTTAAATGTTTCTTGCATTTTGTCTGTTCTATTTCCAAGATTTTGGATCATCTTTACTATCATTATTCTGAATTCTTTTTCAGGTAGACTGCCTATTTCCTCTTCATTTGTTAGGTCTGGTGGGTTTTTATCTTGCTCCTTCATCTGCTGTGTGTTTTTCTGTCTTTTCATTTTGCTTACCTTACTGTGTTTGGAGTCTCCTTTTTGCAGGCTGCAGGTTCGTAGTTCCTGTTGTTTTTGGTGTCTGTCCCCAGTGGCTAAGGTTGGTTCAGTGGGTTGTGTCGGCTTCCTGGTGGAGGGGACTAGCGCCTGTGTTCTGGTGGATGAGGCTGGATCTTGTCTTTCTGGTGGGCAGGTCCACGTTTTGTGGTGTGTTTTGGGGTGTCTGTCAACTTATTATGATTTTGGGCAGCCTCTCTGCTAATGGGTGGGGTTTTGTTCCTGTCTTGCTAGTTGTTTGGCATAGGATGTCCAGCACTGTAGCTTGCTGGTCGTTGAGTGAAGCTGGGTGCTGGTTTTGAGATAGAGCTCTCTTGGAGATTTTCGCCGTTTGATATTATGTGCAGCTGGGAGGTCTCTTGTGGACCAGTGTCCTGAAGTTGGCTCTCCCACCTCAGAGGCACAGCACTGACTCCTGGCTGCAGCACCAAGAGCCTTTCATCCACACGGCTCAGAAGAAAAGGGAGAAAAAGTAGAAAGAAAGAATTAGTAGAAGTAGAACGAAAGAAAGTAAGGAGGGAGGGACGGAGGGAGCAAGGAAGGAAGGAGGGAAGGAAGAAAAGCAAAGAAAGAAAGAAGATAAAGTAAAATAACATAAAGTAAGATAAAATATAATAAAGTTATTTTAAAAAAATTATTAAGAGGAAAAAAACCCCAAAAAACAAAGAAATGGATGGATAGAATCCTGGAACAAATGGTGGAAGCAAAGCTATACAGACAGAATCTCACACAGAAGCATACACATACACACAAAAAAAGGAAAAGGGGAAAGAATAATAAATCTTGCTCTCAAAGTCCACCTCCTTAATTTCGGATGATTCATTGTCTATTCATGTATTCCACAGATGCAGGGTACATCAAGTTGATTGTGGAGCTTTAATCCGCTGCTTCTGAGGCTGCTGGGAGAGATTTCCCTTTCTCTTCTTTGTTCTCACAGCTCCCAGGGGCTCAGCTTTGGATTTGGCCCCACCTCTGCGTGTAGGTCGCCGGAGGGCATCTGTTCTTTGCTCAGACAGGACGGGGTTAAAGGAGCCACTGAATCGGAGGCTCTGGCTCACTCAGGCCATGGGTAGGGAGGGTTACGGAGTGCACGGTGAGCCTGCAGCAGCTGAGGCCTGCGTGACGTTGCACCAGCCTAAGACGTGCTGTGCGTTCTCCCAGGGGAGTTGTCCCTGGATCCCGGGACCCTGGCAGTGGCGGGCTGTACAGGCTCCCCGGAAGGGGGGTGTGGATAGTGACCTGTGTTCGCACACAGGCTTCTTGGTGGCGGTAGCAGCAGCCTTAGCGTCTCATGTCTTTCTCTCGGGTCCGCGCTTTTAGCTGCTGCTCACACCCATCTCTGGAGCTCCTTTAAGCAGTGTTCTTAATGCCCTCTCCTCGCGCGCCAGGAAATAAAGAGGGAAGAAAAAGTCTCTAGCCTCTTCGGCAGGTCCAGACTTTTCCCTGGACTCCCTACCGGCCAGCAGTGGCGCACTAATCCCCTGCAGGCTGTGTTCACGCCGCCAACCCCAGTCCTCTCCCTGCGCTCCTACCGAAGCCCCGCCCGCTCCAGTGGGGGAGCAGACAAGCCTCTCGGGCTGGTGAGTGCCGGTCGGCCCTGATCCTCTGTGTTGGAATCTCTCCGCTTTGCCCTCCGCACCCGTGTTGCTGTGCTCTCCTCCGCGGCCCCCAAGCTCCCCCGCCTCCGCCACCCGCAGTCTCCGCCCGCGAAGGGGCTTCCTAGTGTGTGGCCACTTTTCCTCCTTCACAGCTCCCTCCCACTGGTGCAGGACCCGTCCCTATTCTCTTGTCTCTGTTTTTTCTTTTGCCCTACCCAGGTACGTGGGGGGTTTCTTGCCTTTTGGAAGGTCTGAGGTCTGCCAGTGTTCAGTAGGTGTTCTGTATGAGTTGTTCCACGTGTAGATGTATTTCTGGTTTATCTGTGGGGAGGAAGGTGATCTCCGCGTCTTACTCTTCCGCCATCTTCCCGGTAGTCTTCAATAATCATTAATTTTTGTGTTGGAATTCACTCAGAGATGCCCATGAAGATGAATAAATACTATGAAGCATCTTTTTTTATACAGAGGTAGAAAGTCAAAAGATTTTTATATACTCCTACATTCTTCTCTTTTCTTCGCTAGATAAAATTTAAATGAACTATTTTAGATCAGGGCTACAGAAGTCGGAAGGTGACTAGTTGTACTACCTTTATTCAAATATTTGTTCTTTCCATCATAAAATGGAAAAATATAGAAAACAGTAAAATGAAATAGTCATGTAGTTTTTGCTGTATGATTTTGTTTCCTGTTTAGATGAATAGTAAATGTCTAATTAACTTGTACTTATGACAAGCTACTTTTATCCCCAAATATTTGCAATTGAATTCATATAATTTATTGAATAGTGTATCCTTTCTTTACTAATTTGAAATGTAATGTTTTTTGTTATTTACACAGGAATCTGTTTCTGGGTTGTTTTCTGAAAGTCCAGTCTTGAACCTGCATTTCACTCTGGATTACTTGGGTTTTCCTTGGCAGATAACCTATGACTTCAGCTCTACTCTTTATTCTTCTTTATCATTTATTTTTCCCATGGATTTAGAACCAACATATATAATTTAATTAAAATTATCAGATTTTTAAATGTATTGTATTGAATTTATTAATAGAATTGCCACTTTTTTTTTTGTGGTACGCGGGCCTCTCACTGTTGTGGCCTCTCCCCTTGCGGAGCACAGGCTCCAGACATGCAGGCTCAGTAGACATGGCTCACGGGCCTAGCCATTCCACGGCATGTGGGATCTTCCTGTACCGGGGCATGAACCCGTGTCCGCTGCATCGGCAGGTGGAGTCTCAACCACTGTGCCACCAGGGATGCCCTAGAATTGCCACTTTTAAGTACAGTTTTCCATTCAGAAACAGCATTACTGTTGATTCACTGAAGTACTTCTTGTGAACTAGAGCAAAATTTTACATTTTATCCATTCATAAGTCTTGCACCTTCAATTAAACTGATTCCATTTGAGAATGAGATATTTCTATTAAGTTTTCAGTTATGTATTGCTGATGAATGTGAACCTTCTCATTTTTTAAAGTTAATTTATTCTTAGGCGTCTTATTGACCTTACACAGTATAGTGGTTAGAGTATAGACTGGGCAACTAGGCTACTTGTGTTCAAATCCCAGATATGTAACTTTAGATAAACTGTGCCTCAGTCTATTCATCAGTAAAATGGGAACAATAAAAGATAACAGCTTCACCGTATTGCTGTTATAACCAACTTATAATTTATATAAGCCATCTGGCATATAAATTTTACTTATGTTTGGATAAATGTCAGACCTTTGAATTTCTAGGGTAAGAGCATAAATGAATAAAAGCAGAATCATCTCTTTCTTTTAAATAATAATATTGCTCATTATTTCTTATCTTATTGCATTGGTTTCTTGATTGGGCCCAGGAAGTGACTGTATGTTTCTCACATATCAAAAACCCATGTTTGTTTCACTCTATTTGCATGTAAAATAATCAGTAGGAATACCCAATTTGGGTAACATATGGATATATATTGGCAACATCTCTAGACATTAGCTGCCTGAATTACCAGGGAAATATAGTCATTGTGTTCAAAGGGTGTCCGAAATGGACTACAGTAACAGATTCCTTAAGAAAACCTGGGCCTGTGATGTCAGGTGAAGTGAGTCCCTTTTTTTCAGAATATTCAGGACTCCTTTTTGTCTAATAGGGGAACAGACACCAGTCAAGGCATATCTCTTAGCTTCACTCTTTAGTCTTTGAGTGTGCAGAAGGAACATTCTAAACACGTTTTTAAATTGAGTATAATAACCAACCATAAATGTCTAGCAAGCAACAGTCATTTTGGCTTCTGTAGTTCATTGCCTTTAAGATACACATTGGTTTTGCCATTGTATCTTGGAAATCTCACTGTGTCTTATAATCAGTAGCATTCTGGATTCAAAAACTATAATATATATATATATATATCTCTTGAACTTTTTCTCCTTTGTTTTATTTTAATACAAACTCCAATAATGTAATTTTATTTACTCATTTTCCCCTAAGAGGATCACAAATGACAAAATGGGTTTTATGTCCAAGATGACGGGCCTGATATTAAGATTCTTTCCAGTTTACTTCTTGGATACTTCATCCCTTTTTCCTCTAGAGTTAAATGGGAACAGATTATCTGGTCGTTCCAGATGTCACAGAACAGCTGTTATAATCCCTCCACTTTGGTATAATAGTTCTCATTCTCTGCTGTAGGGTAGCCTGATAATTCCAGAGCAAGTTTATGACAAGTTATGGTTAATTATACTGAGAGAATTTTCTTCTATGGCAAGAAGGTTTAAGTCTTATAATTTACTACTTAACATAGGTTTAGAATTTTAGCATGTCATAATGCATATTTCATTTGTCTTTCAGAATGCCTACTTGAATTCCTAATTTTGGAAGCATTTTGATGCTGCTTTATAGTGTACATGACAAACACACTAAAGTAAATCAGCTTCTGGTTATTCAAACACATGGAAGTTCTTCCATGTAGGGAGTATGTGGAGTCAGCAGGCAGGATATGTTCTCTTCCTTTATGTCAATGATTTTATCAGGGTTATTGACTTTTGTGAGAATTTTTTCTTAGCTTTCATTGTGTTGTAAATGGACAGCAATCAGCTGTTATGTGCTATGAGAGATTAGTGGGCTGTATTTTCTTTTAAGCAAGTGCAAGAGGCCTCAGGCTCCATGAATTTCTGATATGGTCTGGGGAGATGAGAATAATGCAATTATACCATATTCCTAGTTGTTTGATCTATATTCACTGGAAACTTATGGCCTTGGTTCAGCTGACTTTTTACAACTTTCAATATACGGAGCAGGATCCTGTTATGTATCTATAAAAGAAAGAGTAATCCAGAGAAATTGATCATTGCATACCTTGATGGTGGACTAGAGGAGCCACATGGTTATGTGCCCAATACCATTTTGCTTTTGCAGGTCTCATTACACATCTTGGTTAAGCAGCTGGTTATTCCAAGTTTGCACCAATCTTGGGTCATGATTTGAGCCCCAAAGATAAGATTATTATAATTATATCAGCTCTGGAGCTACCTCTGTTTGGTAGGGCTATTATGGACCAGTTAAAAGTTACTCATCACCTTGACTCTTTCTTGGGTACTGACTTATGTAATATGTGTGCACGGTTGGTAGTTGTGAGGTGTCTAGGTCTCCATCCAATTGGCATACAAGGCCCAAATTTCCTCTGTACTATTAGGACATGTTCAGACCAAACTTAGACTGTGCCATATCACAGATCACACATATCATGACCTATCTGGTCCAATGAACCTTGGACCTTGAATGCTTCAGCATTCAAGAAACCTATTGGCTAAACACAATTTTACTTCTTACAGATGCCTGCAACTTGTTCCTGACTCCAAATATGAATTGATTCTAGAGGAGATATTTAACATGAGGAAGGAATTTTGACTACCCCTGTAAAGCATCTGTTTTTGCAAATGACTTGAACAGTTTTTAAAGAGAATACTTCCAATATCCATTACACCAAGCCATTAGGTTTAACCAAAGATAATACATTTTTCCATTACGTATTTTATCATGTACCCTTTCGGTGACAGCCTCTTGTGTTAAGTGAATGCCTGGTGAAATGTTACCAATCATGGAATGTTTATGAACAAATTGTGTTAAAAGATTATTGAGGAATTCTGTAAACTACAGTTTTCCAAACAGGCAGACCTCTCAGAACTGTATCTGATAGATAGATTGATAGATAGATAGATATCCTCCCTTCATTTTCCATTCTGGCAAAAAAATGTCTGTCAATATTACACTGAGATTCCAGAGGAATTGTTTACTTGTCCTTCCTGAGGATGTTACCAACATTAGGGAGGATAGATAACCAATTCCCCTGGTATCTCACCATAATATTGGTAGACTTCTAGAAGTATATAGGAGCCATAGCAATACATTACAGTTCCTGTGGACAGTCTATGTGTATAGATATAGTGATAGAGAATTTTTTCTTTAATTATTATTTATTGTTCATAATCATATTTAAATTTATCCCTTTCCAACTCAAGTAGTGAGATATTTTCAAATATAGTCTAACAAATCCTTCTATAAATTATCTCAGTCACTTATATAATGAACTGGTTACACTATCGATAGAGAGCCCCTGCTTATTCATATTTTATGACTTAGTAAAGGTCACAGATGGATCCAAAACACAGTTGGGCAGCTTGGTGAAAGTACAAAACACTACTGTGTAGGAGTTCACAGGTCAAAGAGAAGTGGCCAGATGAGATGCCCCGAGGCATGGAGTGCCTTCTGATGTCCTTGCTGACACTGGAGTCTAACCCAGTCAAGAAAATAATTTACCAGATGTAAGACCTCAGGATAGAACACAGGTCTAATTATCACCACAGTCAAAGATAATGCTAATGTCACTCAAGTGGGAATAGTTCCAGCACTCATTTCTACTAAAAGGTGAATTGTGTTTGCTCATGCATTTTAGAAAAAAAAATTCTTAGGTTTTGCTACAGTATTTTTAGTATCCAATAGCATTTTTTGACTACTTCAGCCTGCATTTCAGTTCTGTGGAAATAGCAACTGATACAATCTAAAAACATGCACAAATTATGTTGCTAACATGGTGGAGTGACAGGATAGGGATCTGTGAGACAGCCACACCAATATCAAGGATAATAATGCTTGATATTAATGAATATTAGGTGGCCCACAGTTTGATTTTTTTTTTTTTGCCATTCATGTAACAGGTTACAGTGTTCAACCTGTTGTTTATTTGTTTCCTTAAATCTGATTTTGGTGGATGGACAGAGGCAAATCAACTGCCATTATTTTAGTATTGAATATATACCAATAAATATTATGTCATTGTTTTAAGAATATAATAATATTCTATTGTAGTAATGCTTATAATTTTGTAATCTTCTTCCTTTAGTTGGCCGTGATGGAATATGTAACTAATCATTATTCCTGCCATAAAAGTTACTCCACCCAGTGACTGATGATGTAGGAATAAAAAGTATTATCATCTCCACTTTTGTATATGAGGAAATAGAGACTCACTCTAATCCAAAACCAAATTTATCCTCAACTCAGCATTGCTTTAAGCCTTATCCCTAAAGTGTCCTGCAGCCTCTCTAACACCGACATAACGGAATGAGTGATAAACTGGGAGACAAAGTAGGAAAACACTACAATGTTAACCTATTGTAAAAGAAAGAAAAAAGAAGACAACTTACATTTGAAAGATTTGCAAAATTGGATGGGCATGTGAACACAAGAGCCCTTCCAAGGCTTTGGAAAGGGGCTATAAAAGTGAGGATTGCTGAAGGCTATACTTTATTAGTTTCATAGTAAATTCACCTTTAGTTAACATTGTGTTAACAAGATCTGCATTATGGAAGAATTGCAAAATGTTACAATGAAAAAGTTTTTCTTTTCTTTCTCACATTTTTAAAATATAAGAATGTTCTTTTAGAACAAGACAATAGATGGTCTATGCTCTAGATTTTAGGATACTAATCCTAGCATATTGACAATATAAAAAATTCCTTAATTTCATATGAACCATACTCATTGCTGACCTCCAGGAAATTAATTCTTAACTGCCTCTGTGATGCCATTGGTGATCTAGATGATATAATCTCATTTTCAAATTTTTATTTTGTAACGTTTTATATCCATATTTTAATTGTAGTAGTCAAGAACATTTAGAGATATGAAATGTCATAAATTTTAATAAAACTCCTACTTAGAGCCTCCCTGGTGGCATAGTAGTTAAGAATCTGCCTGCCAATGCAGGGGACACGAGTTCGAGCCCTGGTCCGGGAAGATCCCACATGCCTCGGAGCAACTAAGCCCATGCACCACAACTACTGCTGAGCTATGCTCTAGAGCCCGTGAGCCACAAATACTGAAGCCCGTGTGCCTAGAGCCTGTGTTCTGCAGCAAGAGAAGCCACCGCAATGAGAAGCCCGCGCACTGCCATGAAGAGTAGCCCCTGCTCGCCCCAACTAGAGAAAGCCCGCGCAGCAACAAAGGCCCAACACAGTCAAAAATAAATAATTAAAGAAAACTCCTACTTGGACAAGGGGACAGGGATTTTGAATAAAAGAGAACGTTTCATTTTTGAGAGGGAATATTTGACCCTAATATTCGAGTCATTAATGAAACACCTTATTATAATTTTAAAAGATAATTTATCTGAATTATATATTTCATTGCATAATTCAGGGAATAGCTCACCCTTATACTTAAGACAGAAGAAGGCAAACATAGAGAAAATGAATTCATTCAAGCTTAAATTTGTTAATTAAACTCTAAAATCTAGACTTATTTCTGTGTCATGAAATAACTTATTTTGTCATTCTACAAGTATGACCCTACCTTGACCAAAATAAATCAAGCTTTCTAAATTGCTAACCAAACATTGTAACTTAGTACTAGTATCTGCCACATATATAGGTTTTAGATCTTTGAAAACTGCCTTAACTATGATTTTTTTTAATGTTTTAACTATTTATTTGTGGACATTGTTTAAATACTTCTTACCTAAGAATCTGTTATTCTTACCTAAGAATATGTCTTACCTAAGAATAGCCACAAGTGAGGTTTTGTTATTTATTTATTTTCCAATACAAAATGTTGCTCCTGACCTGCAAGTTGGTTTGTCAAAACACTATCATTTCTCAGTCATCTATTACAAGAACTGTTCTATATCAACTTAGAGAATTTAAACAGATTTTATATCCTTACATATCCATGGGGTGTTTAATTCATATGACTTGCTTGATAAAATTTTTCCCCAGTTATAGCAATATTTCTGTATGGATATTACATGCTTACTAAATACGATGATCAGGAAAAAAACACATTTTAGAGCACTCTTTATTTAGCCTAGACATTAGAGAAGTGATATAAAAGAAAACCTGTAAGAACTGGGAAGGTCAAACCATTTTCAAGTAGGTTTAAATGCATTTTATAATAAGAATGAAGATTATACTTGCTCAAAACTTGCAAATCCATTATTATTTTAGCCAGATAGAAGATACTTTCAGTTTGGGAGTTTTGGTTTCTGTAAAAGCAGAGTAGCATCTATCACACCAATCTTACCTCACATAACCATCGTAAACTCCAAATTATCATGAACAATACTGAAAGCCTTGCTGAGGCTTTTATTAGAATGAACGACAGATTAAAGGCCATCAGAATGGAATTAGACCCTTGAAAGAAGGGTATCACACTAGGTAAGATTTATGTTTATAAAACTTTTGCTGTGAGAGCACCGCGCAGTTTCTGTGGTACAAGGTGGCTAGAAATCAAGCAGCAATGTGCAGTCTGTTAGGAAAAAGGAGTAGGAGGGTGGCGTTTGGGAACACCAAACTGGAGAGAAGTTGAGGAGACATAATCCAGAAATGGAAGAGCACAGAGGGACGGTTTCCACAACTTGTATTTAAACTCCTTTCAAAGATGTGGCTCCTCCAAGAATTGTTCATTAACACGCCAGTCTTCAAAGAATCAAAGGGGAAGAGAACCACTGCAAAGCTCAAAGAGCTGACCAGAAATTTCAGCCCCTGCTCACTTCAGTGGGCTGTGGAGTTCAAGTCCCACTGAGTTAGAGAAGAGTGACAAACTTTATTATAAGTATCCACCAAATCCTGGACTTAAAACAGTCTGAATAAATTTAAAAGGATTGAAGTCATATGGAATACATTTTCTGTCTGCAATGAAGTTAAAATAGAACTGAATAAGTTGCCTCAAAATAATCAAACACTTGGAAATTAAGAAAAAAATTTCTAAGTATACCATGTGTGTAAGAAGAAACCACAAAGGAAAAAAGAAAATATTTTTAACTATACAAAAATGAACAGAGAGCGTATCCAAATTTGTGGACTATAGCAAAAGCAATCCTTACACGTATGTCTTTAAAAACTTAATTTAGAAAAGAAGTGTCTAAAAATTAATGTTCTGCGATGATACCTAAAGAAGTTAGAAAAGAAGACCAATTAAACTCAACAAAATAAAAGAGAACCTTTATTTTAAAAGGGAGGAAATCAATTAAATTGAAAAATAAAAACAGTAAACAAGTTAAAAAGTGGACTTGTGGAATTAAGAAAATTAACAAATCTTTATTTATGTTAACCAATAAAATAGATAACACCAATGTTCAATATCAGGGATTATAGAGAGAACATCATTGTGGAGTCTTCAGATGTTGTCATCATAATAAGGGAATATTATGTACAGCTAATGACAATGAATTCAATAATTTAGATAAAATAGACTAATTTCTTGAAAGGCACAACTTGACAAAGCTTGGTTGGGATAATCAGTATATTTGAATAGCCATATTCTTTTTAAGGAAATCGAATGTATTATCAAAAACCTTTTCACAAAAATATCCCAGGAAAAATTCACTTCACTAGTTGATTCTAGCAAACTCTTAAAGAAAAAATAATGCTTATATAATGTAAACTCTTTCTTCATAAAATATAAAGAAAAAAATACCTATCAAATTATTTTATAAGGCTAGCACATCACATCTCTGGTACCAAAACCTGACAATGTATACTATGAGAGAGGAACAGACTAATTTACAGACTAATATTTCTCATTAACCTGATGCAAAAACTCTCAATAAAATATTAGCAATTTAAATCCAAAAGTATATATATATATATATGTGTGTGTGTGTGTGTGTGTGTGTGTGTGTGTATACATAAATATATATAATCCAGAAATATAAAAATCAAGACATATGAAATACGATCATATGAAATATATATGTCATATGACTAAGGAGTTTATCTTAGAAAGACAGGGTTTATTTTTAACGTTCAGAAATCAAACAATATAATCAAAGATGTTACCAGAAAAAAATATTGATGGATGTAGAAAACTGTATTTTACAAAAGTCAACACTGGTTCATGATAAGAATTTTCAGCACACTGATGTTTAAATGATCTCAATTTGTCATCTACAGGCCATCTATGAAAAACTTACAGCTAACATTATACCTAATGGTGAAATATTGTACATTATTCTCCTAAGATCTAGAAGCAGATAGAGATATCCATTGTCCAGACTTCTGTCAAAATTGTGCTAGAGACCCTAGCCAATGTCTAAGGCAGGAAAAAGAAATAATGAGCAAGTAAAACAGTCTTTATTCAAAACAGACATGATTATGTACATTAAACGATATTAAAGAACTACAAATAAACAACTAAAAAAAATAAGTGGATTTGGGGGCAAAACAATCTTAGCAAAATAATAATAGGGAAACTTATACTAATCTTATTTCAAAACTTACCATAGAGCTATAGTAAGCAAGAAAATGTAGAAATCATACATAGATAAACAGATCAATGGAATAAATTTCATGGAGGGATTAATTAACTCAAAAAGTAAATGATAATTTTTATAGCATATGATGCGGGAAAATTTTAAAAATCCATATTAAAACAAAAGAAATGTTAACCCTCACACCACAGAGAAAAACATTAATTTGAGATAGAGAGTAGACCTATATATACAAGTAAAACTAAAAATTTACAAGAAAACAAAGGAGCAAACCTTTGAGACTCTGGAGTAGGCAAAGAAAAAATAAAACTATAAATTCAACATTAGTTTTAAAAAATACATATCTTAAAAAGACAGGCAATGTTACAAATATGAAAAAGTAAACCACAGACTGGCAGAAAATATCATAATATATTATATATATCTGACCAAGGACTCAAACCAGAATCAGTATAGAATTCATACAATTCAATAGTAAGAATGAAAAAAACTCCACCTGAACAGTTAAAATATAGGCAAAATATTTGAATAGATAACTTACAAAGGAAGAGGTTCCAAATGGAGCACAAGCCCATGAAATGATGCTTAATATTATTAAGCTGATGGAAGTATACATGAAACAGTCATTTTGGAAAACAGTTTGACAGATTTTTATAAAGTTATATATGCTTGCCATTTGATTCTGAAATTCTCCTATATATTTACCCAAGAGAAAGGAAAATATGTCTGCACGGAGGCTTCTATATGAATTTTATTGTGGGCATATTTGAAACAGCCAAAATTGGGGAAAAAAAAAAACAGAACAAGCATTCATCAATACATAAATGGATAAAAAATGTGGAATACCATTCTGCAATAAAAAGGAATCAATTACTGTCACGTGCAAAATATGAATTAATCTCAACTCATTATGTTGAGTAAAAGAGCCAGGCACAGAAAGACGCACTCTCTATTATTCAATTATATGAAGTTCTCTAACAGATAAAACTAGTTATGATGCTGGCAGTCGGAACAGTGATTAACTGTGTTGGAGTGTGGCCTACTGACAATAAAAGGATTATGAAAGAACTTTTGGGGGGTACAGGAAGTGAATTTCTTAATTGGGGTGCTGGTTGCATTGATTTGTATATTTGTCAAAGCTTATCAAACTATATATTAAGAATGTGCATTTTACTTTATGTGAATTTATACATAACCATTTAAAAAATGAAGTTCATTATTTCTGTCTTACCAGAAAGGACATGCAAGGAGGACTCTAGATGATCACAGATAAAGTTTCAAGTCTACCTGTGTGCTATGAGGAAGGTAGGACTATTTATAAACTGTAATATTACTGTAAAGGCATGTGGCAGTAATTATATCTCCTTATGAAAACATTTCAGAGAAATGAAGGCCAATGTTTATAGTGATAAAAAATACTTAGTATCCATAGTTTTCTCCCCAAACTAAGAACAGCTATTTATATTAGTGGGTAATCTTTATATTTCATCTGTGTTTTGAAATATCTTAACTGTAAATCAGTTAGGGTGTTAATGTACTAATGTGGTAGGAGCTTGACATACTTTGGGAAATATTGGTTAGGTGCTTAACACATTTTCTTAAAGTTTGCCTAAGTTTTTTTATGTGAGTTTTCGAAAAAACATTAGATTTTGTCCAGTAGCTTCATTGTCAAAAGAAGAGTAATTAATAAAATTTAACTATCGCTTTTTCAAAATAGAATCGCTCTCCACACAGGCCAATCCATGAGTTTCTGTGAGGTCTCACTGAAAGTATTCTGAAAGCTACCCAACAGTATCCCTGTATAAATATGCAAAAAGATATATTTGATTGAGAGGATGACTGTGTGAACTTAAGGTACAAATAGTCAATAAATCTAAGTGTTTTTATTTTTTTCCAGAGTTTCGTGAGCAGAACAGTGTCCTTGGATGGTTGAAATTGCTGTGAGAAACTAAGGCCAAAGAATAGTTTTCGAAATTGATCCTATCATACCTCTTATCCATTGCTTACTCTCACAGAGCTGAACACAAGAACCAGGAGTATTCATTCCTGTTCACCAAGATGGAAACCACAGGCAATGATGGCCCACACGCTATCAGGTATTCTCAACTGCAAAACTGAGCTCTCGGTCAATACCTACCAAATCAATGAGGTGTGTGCCAGGACCGTCAGAGGCAGCGAATTGTTAGGCCCAAAGAAAAACGGATATTGAAAATAAGTTCAATGAATTTGTTCAGAGATTTAAATTGTGGTATCACGTCAACAAAGAATTGGCACTTAAGAGAAGAATTTATTGAAGATCTTATGAAAAATATAATTACTGAAATTTTAAAATATCAATAGTTGGGTTAAGTAGTAGAATGCATAGAGCTGAACAAAAATTAGAGGGGAGAATTTTCCCAGAACACAACACACTGGGATAAAATGGAAAGTAAATAGGAAAAAGAAAGAGAGGTGAAGAATAGTCACAGAGGTGCTAACTTCTCTCTGGCAGAGTTTCAGAAAATAAAGGTAAAGAGAGTGATGCAGTTATTGAAGACATGAAAGCTGAGAGTTTCACACAATGAAAGAAGATGGGATCATGAGATTAAAAGACCCCATTGAGCACCAATTACGTTAAAGATAAAACTACACATTTCAAAACATTCTGATAATTTTTTTGAAGACAGGGAGAAAATCCTAAAAGCTGTCAGAGTAAAGACATAAATTACCTACAGAGCAGTAAGAATAAGGCTGACTTTAGAATATATTTACACCAGACTCTCCCTGAAAGACTCTGGAAAATGTATTCCATTGAGCATGAATAAACGAATCCAAAAGGAAGAAAACAAATACAAAAGGCAATCTGAAGCAAATAAATTAATGAACTCATTTTTGTACAAATAAGCATTTAAGAGAATACATTTTTATACTAATCCAGAAGCAAAATGTGGACAGTGTGGAGGGGTAAAAGAAAGTAAAATTTTGATGAGGTACTTGCCTTGAGAGGATAATAGGCTTAGAAGTGTATTAGCATGATTAAGTTTGGCTGAGAGTAAAAGAAATTCAAAACTGCAATGGCTTAAACAAGGGCGATATTTATTTTTCTCACGTGGAAGCCCACAGTTAGACAGTTCAGGCTGTTGGGATGGCTCTGCTCTACTGCTTCCCCAGGGAGCTAGTTTCCTTTTTTGCCACCACCTGCTATCCAGCATTCCCAATTCACCTCATGGTTTAAGGTGTTGGTTCTAGTCCCAAATATCCACCAATATTACATCCAGCAAGAATTAGAAAACGAAAAAAAGAAAAGGGATGAGGGCATAGGATATTTGCCAGTTGTCCTTTAATGAAGCTGACGCAAGATGCTTTGGCTTCACTCTGGCAAGACTTTAGTCAAATGACTCAGCAACACAGACCTGCCTTGTCACAGTCTTTGGGTGACTATTTACCCTTCTAAAAATCAGAGGAGAAGAACAGTTATCACAAAACCAACAGCTCTCACTACCACAGTGTAAGTGCCAAGCAAGAGAAGGAAAAAATAAAGTAGTGAATCTAATGGGAGACCTGAACACAGAGACAGGGAACAGTGGCAACAAAAAGCATGATAAATAAAAAACACAGACTATGAAAATTTCCCCATGGACATGTCTAAATTTTTAATATTGTTTTTCCTTCAGCATTTAGCATTGTTTACTTTGGTGTATTGGTATCTTCACATGAATCTAAGGACTATATTTTCAATTCTCTCTATTAAACTGTGACCACTTTGGGATCAGTATTAATATTTTATTATTCTTATCATTTCTTTAACAGAGTAGGCCCCCAGTAAACACTCATTTAATAATTATTAGAACAGGTAAGTGTCAGAGACATCAGGCTTAAGAAGGATAGCTCTCACTGATTACTTAGAAATTGGCAGAGAGGAGGCTATGCCATTTAAGCTGCTTTAGCCTCAGCAGGGCCTGTTCCTCAAAGCAGAAACTTTAAAAATTTATAGTCCAACGGGTAAATAGGTTATTTGATCTAGATTATAAAGTAGATGCTGGCCATAAATAGGAAAAAAAAGCTGTTGCATTCTTTGTCTTTAGGAATGTAGATAAATCATTGATTTTTTTTCTAACATACCCTGAACCTAGGCCCTCATGGCTTTTCTCATTAGACATTGCAAATGCAATTTAATTATTCTTGGAAAGGAAATTATAATTTTAGAGGTAAAATGAGGAATAGAGTTTTGAGTAACTACAATTTCTAGTGAATTAAATAAAAGTAATGAATGATGAACCAGCTCTGCACATTTTTTTTTTTTTTTTTTTTTT
>NW_006778096.1:314164-316529 GCF_000442215.2 Lipotes vexillifer | reverse complement strand
CCCGAAACGGGGCACAAACCCGCGTCTCCTGCATCGGCAGGCGGACTCTCAAGCACTGCGCCACCAGGGAAGCCCAGCTCTGCACATTTTTACAGTAAATTCCCTATAATGTTTATGTGTTTATGTGAGTGAACGTGTGTGTGTATGCGTATATGTGTGTGTGTGGGGTGCATGTTCCCATGCACATATAATCTCTGCTCTAGAGAAAAAAATATATCCCAGATTTTTATGAAGAAATAAAGGCTTATGTCTTATTTCTGGCAAGGTAGTAATAACATACTTCTAATAAACACAGGGTATATCCTTCAGTAATACTGTTGAAGGTACTACAGTTGCTGGTTTCAATTAGGAATGATACTGAGTCTTTGCTATCAGGAACATACAGAAACCCTGAATGTACAAAGGACAGGACAGCCTCAGCATAGTTGTATTGATAGATAGTTCAAGTAGTTAGAGCACACAGAAAATAGAAGGAAAAGGAAAGACATAGGGTTTGTTCTGGGGGTTCTGAGTTTGTCATGATTTTTACAGTGATTTCAAGAGTTAATGTATCTGTCAAACTCAATGAATTGTACGACTTAAATGGGTGCAGTTTATTGGCCTTTAGTTATTCCTCAATGAAGTTTAGAAAAGTAAAATAAACCTTTTACTATCCCACAAAAAAGCCTTCCTTGGATTACATAATAAAATCATAGAAAAACTAGAGACTTCCCACTTATTATTAGATCTAAACTGGGAACAAGGTGTTAATAATGGGGTGGGGGACAGTGGAATCTGCTGGTGTTTGCAGCAGGAGGGAGCCAGCACATCTCTTATATGGCCACATCAGAATTTAAATCGAGCATTATCCAGGCCACTTTTCTTATCTTGTAACACGAGAATAGAAAATACTCAGACATGTGCCTGTCATCTCCATGAGGCTTATTTCTCTTTAATATAATACAAATTAAAATATTCAAGCAGTTGTTCTCTCATTTCTATTTTACCTTCTCTCCTCCTCTTCCTGTACCATATTCCTTTCCTGTATGTCCTACTCTTCCCTTCCATTCTATACAAATTCACTTTTTAACATACAGAAACAAATAGATTTAGAAATAATTGATTATAATTATGATTATGTTATATGTGTAATGTGCTTAAATTCCCTGGCTATGCCTACTGAGAACGCCTAGAACCAATGATTATACTGAACATTCAAATCTATATTTCTACTTACCATCCTCTGCTAAACTCAACCATTATTCCTTGTAGAAACGTCTAATTCCAGGACTGCAGTAGAAATGAATCTGGAATATCTTGTTGTGTCGGAAAGAAAAAAAAAAGTTTGTTGGAAAGAAAAAGAAAGTTCAAAGAACAGTCTCGTTATGTCAAAATGCAGAAAAACTCCTTTAAAGGGGAACCTCCCTGGCTAAATGGGTACAATTTAAGCATCAAAGTAAATAATGATAGTAACGAGTTAAATCCCATTGAATAAAATAGGAATTGAGGATTCCATACAGAAATAAATATTTATGGTGAGGTTGCCATAACATAATACTGCATACCCAGTGGCATACATAAAATAAATTTATTTTCTAACAATTCTGGAAGCTAAAATTTCAAGATTAAGGTATTAGAAAGGTTGGTTTCTTCTGAGGCCTCTCTCCTTGGCTTGTAGATGATACTCTTCATCTTGTGTCTTCACGTGGTCTTCCCTCTGTGCAATGTCTGTGTACTAATCTCCTCTTATGAAGACACCAGTAATATTGGATTGGGACCAACATATACAACATTTTAACTTAACTACCTCTTTAAAGACCCTATCCACAAATATAGTCACATTATAAGATACTGAAAGTTAGGACTTCAACATATGAATTTTGGGAGAACACAATTCATTCCATAACAAGTAAGATGGAAGACTCTTTAGCAGAGGTAACCTTCACATGGTCTTCCTGTAAGGACACCAGTCATACCCTAATCCAATATAAGCTCATATTAACTTAACGGCAATGTCCTGTTTCCAAATAAGGTCATATTTGATAATCCAGGTGGACATGAATTTTTGGAGACCCTGTTCAACTCTTTAAAAAGACTTTCCATTGAAATTCAGGGCTATGTTTTTCCATTGGCTTTGCTTATGCTAAAAAATATAGACAGTATTTTTTAAATTAAATAAAGGCAATAGTGAACTGCTTTATAGAAGAGGATTTCAACATTAATCTCGTGTTCCACTCTCAAATACTCATTTTTCAATATTAATAACTATACCTAAAGTTTATAATATTCCAATAATTTATAAAGAAATAATTATTTCTATAATTTACCATACATATTTCTTTCTTTTTTTTTTTTTTTTTCTATTTCATGCTGCTCTGGAAACTAT
>NW_006778096.1:288079-306787 GCF_000442215.2 Lipotes vexillifer | reverse complement strand
GCGGGCTGCACAGGCTCCCCGGAAGAGGGGTGGGGGCAGTGACCTGTGCTCGCACACAGGCCCCTTGGTGGCGGCAGCAGCAGCCTTAGCGTCTCCCGCCCGTCTCTGGTTTCCGAGCTTTTAGCCGCGGCTCGCGCCCGTTTCTGGAGTTCCTTTAGGCAGCGCTCTTAAAACCCCTCTCCTCGCGCACCAGGAAACACAGAGGCAAGAAAAAGTCTCTTGCCTCCTCAGCAGGTGCAGCCTTTTCCCCGGACTCCCTCCCGGCTAGCCGTGGCGCACTAACCCCTTCGGGCTATGTTCAAGTCGCCAACCCCAGTCCTCTCCCTGAGCTCCGACCGAAACCGAAACCGAGCCTCGGCTTGCAGCCCCTCCCGCCTCGGCGGGCGAGCACACAAGCCTCTCGGGCTACCATACATATTTCTTTGTTTTATTATATATTTGTGAAGGTTTTTTCAAATTTCTATGTATTCCTATGGTTCTTGATACTAATGTCCTCTATACAATAATGGATTAATATTACTAGATTCCTGTATTCTATAACTCTTGGCCAAGATAATAATAGCACATTGTTATATAAAATGGTATAGAATAGTATTTTTCATCAAGGTTCTTTGTATATGAAAATAAGAAATAGCTAAATCTAAAATTTTTCATTAATTTTAAAGTAATGTTAATTTTTTTACTATGCTTCATTATTTTAGCAACTCATTTCATTTTTCACAACACAATTCTTAGACATGCTCATTTTGAAATAAGTCCTAGGTATATTTTTGGTTTTTAAACATAGTTAGGTAGTCTATATTATATATAGATAATATTTCTATGTTTTAGGATTATTTATGTCATTAAATTATTTATCAAGGCAAAATGCATTTAGGAAACAATGAAAAATAATAATGTGCTCTTTCAAGCAAAATGAGGTGTTTATGTAAAAGCTAGAGTAAAATTTATTATGTAGTTAATAGCACATGTTCTACCCAATAGATGCCACCAAAGTTCAGAGCTAATCAGTGGAAAGATAGACAAACTGTTTAGAGGTTTATTTTCCTTTTGTATTGATATTTTTAAAGTTATAACGTATAAAACAACACCAGATTTGTTTAGTTTTTACTAAATATCAAATGAGTGGTGTTTATTTACTCAAGTTGGTGAACAATGAAAGAAAAAAGCTGATTAGTGAATGCTTTATTTTTCAGAAAACCATTCTGACATAAAGAAACACAGTAATTTACACCGTACTAATTATGAAAAATTTGACAACATAATACACAAAGTAATTGGAGGCAGTTTGCCATTCATTATGGAGAAGCACTTATTTGATTTATCAATATATCATCTAATTATGCATGCATTCACACCCTCTCTCATTGAAAATTATTTTCCTAATTTCATTTTCTTGTTTATTGAATTAGATTCCAGTGAATATTTTGTAACTCTGAATGACATACTATATATTTTATTTTTATAATGAACCACTTTATCAACCACATAATTAGTTGGGAATATAGCCTAAAGAATAATTTTAGGATGGTCGTTTAATTCTTTATTCCTAAGACTCTAGGCAAATTTATGTTTCTTAGCACAACTTGCTCTTAAATTTCTTATTTCTTTTAAATTAAGAAGATATTGGTTATGTATATTATAATATTCCTTGATATAGCTTCTATGCTTCAAAAATTACTCTGCTATATGCCTCTGCTAAATAAGTTATCCACAAAACTTCAGAAACATGCAATAAATTCAGAGTTTACAAAATATTAAGGTTAGGGTTTTGAGAAGGTTTTCTATTGTTTTTAAGTTGAAATGTTACAAATGAAACTCTTATTAAAAAATCTGGAAGAAAAGTATTCGTGTTCCAAAGAGGCATCTCTTAAGACAATACTGCATATAAACTGCAGACTTTAGTTTCAGTTGTCCAATTCAGGAATACATAGATAAAATTTCTAAATATAATTTTAATCCTGTGCCAAAATAAGTAGGAAAACCAATCTTAAAATGTGATGAAATTAAATTTTTGTTATGTTTCAAAAGGAACTCTTTCATACAGAAAGAAAACTATTCCATGCACAGCCTCAAAACTCAATATGTGGGTACTTTCATTCTAGGAAGATGGAATAGATGTACTTTTCTTTATCCTTCTGCTGAGTACAGGTAAAAATCCTGCACGTTACATATAAATCAAACATAAGACAACTTTGGAAATTATTCTTTGGAAATATTCTCCTAAATATTTGTTTCAGAAAGGCAATGATTTTCTTAAATTTGTAGAGTTTATTGATTGATACTTTTAAAAACCTTAAGATGATTTATTTATAAAATGTTTAGAACACTGAAAACAATCTGAAATTAGACAATACTCAAACAATCTAATTTCCAAACAAGATTTAGTTATAGGTGAAATAAGGATTTGTAATCATGCACTGAACAGTTTTCTCATCATTGATTGAGAGAGTAGTAAACTCAGGTGAAGAGTCATCTATACATTCATTCCCCAAATATTTATACTGTACTGTGTGCCTTTAAAATGCCACTTGTTATGATGAGTGCCGGTACAATGGCAAAGAAGAGAGCAAGAACAAATGCAAAAACTCGAAGTCAAGCTCCAAATAGGGTCAAAAGGGATTGAGTCTGAGTGAAATAAGGCATAGGTGGCAGGCGTGAGTGAAATGTTGGAAGAGGTAAGACTGGGCCTAGATTCCCTCAGGCTGTGTCGTGGAAGTCGTGGATCAGGTCTTCCTGAGAGACCAACTCTTATAAAGGGAAATAGAGTAGTTAATTCCCCCATGGGATGGATTAGGAGTAAAAAATCAGGTATACCAGTTGACAGCAGTAAAAACAAAACCTCTTAATCCCCATTAGTTTTAAAACCACATATGAAAGCTTTAGGATTTGGAAATGTAATGGCTGGTGCAAAATTGAGTAAAACTCTGGCCCTGTGTAAGGAATTTCTGCCTTTACACTCCAGCCCCCATTCACACTGGCACCTATTGTTAAGCTACCTCGTGAAGCCGATATTTAATGTTTTGCAGAAGAGAGTGCCACATACTGCCCTTTCCAGACTTAGTCACTGAAGGAATAATTTCCTTCCAAGATCTTGAAAGACATATTTATTCTTGCTCCTAGAATAATCAGTTTTCTCAAGGAACTTTGAAGAATACACTGCTTTGAAAGATGATTATAGAAGGTACAGCATATTTTAAATATTCAGCTGATAGTATGGCTGATAATAACCTTCAAGTTTTTATCATTAATTTTAAATTGTCTATTAGAAAAAAATGCATATTCAGCATAGGTAGGACATCACTACTTTATTTACACATATTTCAAGGTAATATGGAAAAGTCCACTCAAGCTCTCTTTATGGCCAGTTAAGAGAAATGGCATAGTGGATAAAATATGGAAAGAGAATACAAAGTAAAAGTGGTGAAATCCTCCACACTAATCACAAACAATACCTTCTATTAAACATTTTCGTTTCATTTAATTCTTGGAAATTTTAAGCTCCTCTCAGACAAAATGGTAAGATAAAGCCATCAGAGACCCTTCTATTCAGACAAGTAATTTTATTCTAGAAGATTTTAAGTTTCCCCACACAGCATTTAGTTGGTCTTAATTATGGAGTAATATAAATTATTTTTTACATAGTGCAAATTATGTTTTTTTAATTTAAAAAAATATAGAAGTGAAATTGGTAAATACAGTAATTGGTTTAGTAGGAGACTATGTACAACTAAAAGAAAATATTAATTGATTTTGTTTTTTCCATAGTCATATTTTCTCACTATATTATTAATATTAAAACGAGAAAAATATAACAAATGCCCCTGAAGTCTTGCCACAAATAATAAAACTTAACTAGTTATTTGTTTTAGATGATTATTAAAACTACATTTACTTTGTTGCTCTTCTCTAGTCCAATCCCTTACTTCCCAGCCAAAATTGAAGTTGATTATATTATATTGTATTCAACACTTTTATATTTTTTACTAAATACATATATAACTAGATATAAGATATTTGGCTTTGTTTGTCTTAAATGGTCTACAGTATTTATTGGGGAAGATTGTATGATTATTCCTAATGATCCACTGTGTTTCCTTTCAGGGAATTATACATCCACTTCACTCTCCATGTAACTTGCAATGATGCCCTGCACTTTCCTAGCCCACTGAAGTCAGGCTTGGCTATATGACCTGCGATCTCCAAGCTGAAACCTTAAATGACATTGCATGATTCTCTTCTTACTCAGTCATAAATCAAGGTAAGGGCTGCTTCTTCAGCCAGGGTCTCAGTATAGAGGACATGTCCCACAGAATGCCAAGTGGCCTGCAGCTGATGTGTGACATGAATGAGAAATAAACTTTGTTGTTGCAGTGACACTGAGATTTAAGGCTGTTTGTTATTGAAGCATAATGTGGGGAAAGATGATTAATACACCAGTCTTACTCAACTTGCCTTTTTTCACTTAAGATAATGTTTTTTGAGTATATTTTGATACATATAGTTTTTGTTCAGGCTGACCAACTAAGAGTAGCCTTTAATTATTATTAATAAGTTATACAATTTTAATGTGACCTTACCACTTAATTCTTCTTACAAATTATACCATAAAACAATTTTGAAACTATTTTGTTTCCTCTTTCATCTTAGAATTGTACAAAGTTATTAAACTTTGAAGAAAAACTTACACATACACACTCACAAGGATTCAGTCTTAATTGAAGTAATTTTGAAGTCCTGAGATTAATATCCCTAGTCATTGGCGTTCCAAATATGGAAATGAATATCTGGCATAAATGTTCAAGTAGAATTTTGTAATTTGTTTTTGAATTCTGAATGGTAGGTATGACAGCATTTCCAAAAATTGGGGCAAGCTAGCCAGCATTTTTTCTAAAGAAAGAGTCAGAACTTTTCTATAAGTCAAGAGATATAACCTCACTATCCATAAGACTTGATATTCAAAAGAGAACATGGTTATATTTTATTGATGTAAATTACATGAAATTCAAGGAATGTCAAACTTTACATTCTGCCACAGAATAATAGTTCAAAATCTAGGACAGACCTTAGCAGACTTTTTCACCAAGTATTTTGGGCTTTGCAGGCCAAGAGGCAAAATTGTCTCAATTACTCAGATTTTCCACTGAAGTATGAGAGCAGTCATGGACAATACATAAAAGAGTGATCATATCTGTGTTGTAATAAAACTTTATGAACATGAAAATAGATTATTCTTTTTTTGATTCTTTTTAACCGTTTAAAAATGTAAAAACATTCTTTGTTCATGTACTTTATATACAAAAACAGGTAGGAAGCTGGATTTGACATGTGAGCTGTATTTTGCCAACCCCTGATTGAGAACCTCAAGTGATGAGTGATTCTGCAATAAGGATAAAAGAACTATAACAGTAAGTAATGAGTATTTAAAATCTGTTAATGATACAATCTACACATGAGCTTTGAGGCTGTTGCATTCTCACATGTGAAACCAAGGCACATGACTCTGTAAGTTTCCCAAATATGGGCATTTACTACTGAATTTCTGACAACTATTTGGAAACCATCTTAGTGTAGCTCTCATAAGAGAAGAGAATGCACGCCCATCTCCACCAAGTCAAAATTTCTACTCTAGGAAACAGTCTGTTATGATTTTCAGAAAAGAGCAGTCATCTCTCAAGTTATTTAATTTGTATCTCTATCTTCCTAAATGATGCTATAAGTAAACAAAACTACTCTCCTATCCTATAAATAAACACCAACCACCTCCTTGCCATAGAGAAAATCTCTTTAAGAAAGTTATAGGAATTATGCATACACATTCCATTCTTTGGTATTGGAAGCCACCCATATGTTACCTAGGGGGCAGAGGGTGGGCAGCAGTGTTTGGAAGCTAGAAGGCTTATTACATTCTCTTCACGTGAACTTTTATCCCTAAGTCTCAGTGTGTCAAAATTTTCTTGTCTATTTTTTTGGACACCACTTTCAGTTTGGGGTGTCTAAAGTATACGCCATTTCTCCTAACTCAGAACCAGCTGTTACAGGAGTTAGTCCTAGGATTTTGCTTAGTTCTTTTTTTGTGTCGTACTTTCCTCAATATTGGTTTCCTCAAACCAATGTTACCAATATCATCCTTCTAATATTTAAATAAGATCCTACCTATTACAAATTATAACGGATATAATTATTGACAAAGAGAAATCTTAGGTCTTACTGTTCTACTTTCTGTTTGTATCCCATAGAGGGTTAGCTATCTACTCTCCAGTGAGGTATGGTCCTATAGATTCTTTGGGTCCATTTTATAATTTTTACAGAATGAGGAAACTGCCAGTCAAACTATCAGCCATTTATTTATTGATCAATACACAATTGTGTGGTACAGTTGTTCTAAAGCTCTTAGTAGACAGCGAAGGGATGATAAGTCTAGTATTGATTGGCTCATGTCATAAGTTGTCATGGAAGAAAAGAGTGCTAAAATTATATGTATGGTATAAATATAGGAGGCACAAAAATATTTTTAATCTTTATCATTTTTTTTCTGAGTTATTTCCAAATAACGTTCTGAAAAACAGTCCATGTCCTGGCTAAAAAGACCAAGTTATTAAGCCAAATGCAGGAAGGAGATGTGTTTCTGTGATTAAGTATTTTAATAAAACTTTGTAAACTGCAAGTAGGGGGGTATATAGAACATGTAATGAAAGAAATAAGTGGGAAAAATAGAAAAAAACTATAATATTTTTAAATCCATGTAACAACTAAAAGGGACAGGCTGGTATAAAAAGAATGTTTCATACTTATTTCTGTCAAGTCACAAGAATTATGAAAAAAACAATTTCTTTAAACTGAAGAAATACTGAAATTAATTTGATAGCTGGCAGCTGTGTTTCCAGCTTGAAAACATCCTTGATATGATCCAGCTGCAAGGAGATACTGCAGGCAGGACTTGATAGATATCTGGTCCGTCTTGGTTACCTTGTAGAGCTCCATAAAGCCTCCAGTTTGCTTAGTTGGAAATGCTGCACACTCTTTGTTCCCCCAAGAAAGTCTAGGTAAGTAATAGTACGGTGTGTCTAGTTCCCCAGAGTTACCTTATTACTGATCCCTCCCATCCTGAGTGGACCCAAGCAAAGATAAAACACTGTGGACTTATAAAAAGATTATGCCACATCCTGTGATTAAAAACAGAAAAAAAAAATTGGCTCTGACTAATGTTTTGTGCTTATTAGTAAGTCTTGCTTTTCCATGAGGAGATTGTTAATTTTGTTTTTTCCTCAAAGATAATGATTCACTTTTACCAACATCACTTCTGACTCTCAACTGAAGGTAAAATTTCCCTGTAGCTCAATCAAGACGGTGGATCTGAAAGTCCCTGGAAGAAAAGCTTTCTGGATTTGATCTCTGCAACAGTAATGTGCAGAGTAAAAAATATCATATTTGTAGCACACAAATAGTGATTTCACTAATTATTTAAATCCAGCCTCCAGTTGGCATACACCAGTATGCTTTGGAGATTCCCCTCCAGCTTATTATTTGCAAACTCTGCTCTCTTATGCCAGATAAAACTTGAATTGTCTCCATCAATTTGAATTCAAATAAAGGCTATCACTTTCTTTCCCTGATAAATATATTTTATCACATTAGTATTTAAATATGGATTTGGTCTTTTAGCAAGATGGGGTGTGTCATAAAACAGAGGGGCAAAAAGCAAAGTGCTGGGAAGGATTTTTCATTCCCTGAAACAATCTAGAGCTCATAATTGGAAGCAGAGGAAAGAAGTGCAAATGTACTATGAAAACTCTCCAACTACTGAAATATCTAAAGCGAAATATTAAAAATATTGTGTAATATGAGTATATATATATACATTTTTAAAATTCTCACTTGACAAAATCAAAAAGGTTTTATCTTACTATACCTAGTAAGACTGACTTTAACAAATTTAGATTAAACTTGCATTTATTGCATGCAGTGGTTAATGTGGTTGCTTTTTCTTGAGTTTAAGGATGTAACTATAGATACTGAGGGCCCAAATAAATACCCTAGGTAACTAGCTGCAATAGAGAACACAGGATTTTTGAAAAGATAGTGTTATTCTTAGTGAATGTGTATATGTGCGTGTTTGATATGAGAGCAAGGATAAGCTCTGTGAGAGAGACTCAACGTTATCATATACAAGTAGGCACAACTAACTACTAGATACTATTAGAATTGCATCATCATTATAGTCAGTGTTTCAAATGAACTCAATCCATGCCTCAGCACATATACACCACTGGCATTGCATATAATTTCCTACATGTTTGCTTAATCCTAGTTTTTTATTTATTTTTTTAAAAATTTTTTATTGGAGTATAGTGGCTTTACAATACTGTGTTAGTTTCTACTGTACAGCAAAGTGAATCAGCTATATGTATACATATAGCCCCTCTTTTTTGGATTTCCTTCCCATTTAGGTCACCACAGAGCACTGAGAAGAGTTCCCTGTGCTATACAGTAGGTTCTCATTAGTTTTATTTTATACATAGTACCAGTAGAGTATATATGTCAATCCCAATCTCCCAATTCATCCCACCCCTGCCCTTTCCCCCTTGGTTAACTAATATACTTTCTATCAATAATTTCATGGGCTAACCTTAGAGGAAATAATGCATGCATATATGTCTGTTGTTGTAATGGATGTTATTTGTTTTCTGGTCAACACACACCTGCCCAATTTATCCCTCATTTTTCCCATATTCTGACAATCATTTTCTTCCAAGCTCTAACCATATAAGTCCTGAACAACCCTTTTGTTCTTACATGATCCTGACACTGGGTATGATTGATTACATCATCTTTTCCTTGATTTTTTGCCAAATAGGAGGCAAAAGTTTTAAAATATCAACTTCTGAACCTGTTGGAAATCCTATCACTCCATGAGAAGAAAGCTTCTCTGTTAGTCAAGAGAATGATGTCTGAGTGCTGAGGTCACGACAGAATTCAAGTCCCCATTTCTAGTTAATATTGAGTCACAGTGGCAACACCACCCTCCCTGGTGTTAGGTTTATCATCCCCTTCATCAGTTGTATAATGTAACATTATTTTCTGTGGTCCAAATTGGTCTGAATAGAATTTCAATAACTTAAAAATAAACTAATATGCTTTTTTCAGGGCCAGATGATGAATAAAATGTGTGTTGACCTGTGGGGACCAAGTATTCTTTCTGTAACAAAGAGTGAGAAGATTTTTATTTGGGGGACTTGTAAGAACAACAAGAAAATACAATTAGAACAATTGAGGCACTATAGGGAATTAGTGAAAAACTTAATTTTAGATAATATAAACAAAAAACCCCAAAATATTCAGGCACAGACAGAATATCTCAGGTATAGATTAACTAACATATTTTATTAAATTATTTGTTCATCTAAGAAATAGATATTGAGACCTACTAAAAATGTATTGACATAAAATGGTCTTGTTATGTTCAAGGAACCTCCCATAGGTCAGTGGAAATGGAGTAGGTTAAGAAGGGGTGTCAACAAACACGGATAAAAAACAAAACTAAACTTTATGTCATATTAAGTGAATGTTGTAGGCTCTGAAAGATTTTGAAAGCATAAAGGCCAAAATACTTCATCTTCATCATCTTCATTAACTTCCTTGATATTCCATCTACCCCTGTGGTCGTACTAGAGTCATTATCTGTGTCAAATATTTTACTTACTTTATCTCAAGTATTCTTCACAACAACCCAAGAGGGGATATTATTCTTCCCACTCTAAAAACAGTTAAACAGTGGTTATGTAACAAGCTGAGAGTCACACAGCTAGGAATTGGAAAACATGGGTTTAAAATCCAGGAACTTTTTCCTACAAAAAATTCTTGGTTTATTAATATTGTCACTTAAAAAATAAATATAATTTAGTTTAATTAGCTTCTCTCTTCAATCTTTTCCCCACTTTTTCCTCCACACACTTCAAAAAGTAACCTACACTTCTTTATTGCTTATTTTCTGTTCAACCGAATGTCTATCAACCATTTTACTCATTGATAGAATAACACTTTACTTATTTTGCTAGCACACATATCTATCATTCTTTGCCCCTAAATTCAGTCTCTATTAAAAGTAATCCATTTGTGTTATAAAAATTATAAATGAATCAATCACTAGATATATTTCACTGAATTTCCTATTATTTATATTTATGTTTATCAATTCCCTACTTGACTGTTTGCTTCTGAAAATAGGAACCAAGTAATCAGAGATTACTTTTAGGTTGATTACTGAACCATTTATAAAGTTAGAAAAATCATGTCATGAAAATTCAAGTGTTAGCATGACAAAGATGTGAATGTGTTCTACCAGTAGCCTCTGTAAATGCCTGTAAATCCTATCTGTGCTTGAGCTGGGAGAGTTGTATATATATATATAAAATGAGACCACTGGCCTGAAGAAGGAGGGAAAACAGATCAAATCAAGAAACTAGACTTCAGAACCAATGTGAAAAATTGAAGTCATAGAGAACAGGACTCACCAACCATCTCAAGACATGAAACCAGGTGAACATAAGTGCTAACATAAAATACCTAGTAATGTAACCCTAAAGGAACTGCAGAGATGCATGTATTCTGTAAGGTAGGAGTTAGTGGAGAAGATCCGATAGGACCCATTATTTTCATCTTTACCCAAAACAGACCAAAAAAAAAAAAAATACTACAATCTCATCTATACTACAAACAAAACAATAACAAAAACAAAAACAGCTAAATGAAACACAAAACATATCTTAAAAGTATATAAAATACTCTATGTAGAGAGGACAATAGAAGAAATTTTTTAAAACAAGAAAATAATTTTTTGTAAGAGTAGAATGTCACCCACATTCTTACGGGATTTTTTTTCCTTGAGGAGTGATGACCAAATGACCAAGGATAAATTCAGTTTTTTGTTAAGTTACAGTTTAAAAGAAGCCCAAATTTGTTATATTGTTAGAATTTACTCAGACGGACCAATTTAAATCACATTGAATTTTTTTCATTCTGTATTAAAATATGTGTGTGTGTGTGTGTGTGTGTGTGTGTGTGTGTGTGTGTGTAAACTGAATACGGTTTAATCTGTTTAATATATAACAGAAAATGAAATAAATTTTTTTAGGTAAAATATAGTAATGAAAAAAAGCATGAGATTCAAATATCTATTACCAACTTTTCATTTTCACAGCACTGGAAATACTATCTCAAAATGATTAAATTATATTTTAAGGAATATAATTAGAATAAGAAGATTATTATATTTAATAATTTTCTTCACATAGACAAAAAGTTTTGACCACAGAAAGTATCATTAACCCAAATAATAGAATGTTCTTGTAATTTCTACTGCTGAATGACTTTATTAATTTAGCACTTTATGGATTTCATTATTGGAGTCAAATATAACGAACAGTCTCTGAGATATTTATTGTATTTGGGGGAAAAGAAAGTTACTTTAAAAAAAGAAATCTCTTCAAGTAAGTTGTAGAATTCTGTCATAATTTTAGCAGCTCTTGCTTGCCTGTCACAGAACTAAGGTTAAATAAATCCCAAATGACTGGAGCCCTGTAACCCCATCCTGTAGAAATGATTGTGAGATGTATCTATTAATCATGTAAGTCCAATTCTACTTCAGGTATTATGTGGCAGTTGTGTGTCAGCAGAGTAAAAGCATCCAGCTGACAAGATCTGCCTTTCAAAATTAAAATGTATTTTGTTAGTATTTTTCTTTGAGATTGAATGCAATGTTGCCATTCATAGAAAGCAAAATTGAATTCTTATCAAGTAGTCAACATTTCTAACCTTAACTCGAATTAATTTTTACTTGTTTTTCCAACATAATATAGGTAATAATAATCAGTGTAAATTGCAAAGCCCTGGGGCCCTCTATTTTTAAAATTATGTGGGTTTCCAAGATCAGAAATAGTGAGGTAGCTTCATTTTAAAAATAATGCATTGGAACAATGTATACCAGGGGAAGTGCTAATCTTCCTTCCCAAAACAATAGTTAAAAACTCATATATGAAGACTGTTTTAAAGTTTAAAAAATCTTTCCCATAATTTTTCTCATCTGAACCTCAAAAAGTCCTACCAGGTATAATGGGCAAATTATCATTTATAGAGAAGGAAACTGGTAGTTGTATCAGTTAAGGGACATGCCACAGTAGTACAGTCAACCAGCAGCCAAGCCTGAACTAAAACCTGCATCTTATTTAGCAGTTCCTCCAGGAGACAAAACATTTTAAAATTTAAAGAGCTCAGACTCTGAAATCACAGATTTCTGCCTTTGAATCCCACACTTGCCGTGTGTGCTCTAGAGCATATATCATAACCTCTCTTAGTATACACTTCCTTGTCTACAATATGGAGCTACTAATATACCAAAATTTTAAAGTTTGAGGTGGGGATTACATGATGTAAAATAACAATTCCTTTTTAATAGTTTTTTTGTGTGTCATTTGTTTGTTTGAATTTCCACATCCTTCCAACTACACTGACCTTCTCTGATAGTTTTATTAAAATTTTGTTGAAGTGAAAATTTGCTAGAAATATTTCTGTAAAATGATAAGAAAGCCCAAATCTGCATTCTAAATGTGCTGTATTAGGGAAAAGAGCAAAATAAGAACTGGAAGACCTAGATTTCTAGCCTTCTTTTTTATAATGATTAATTTCATGTGTCAATTTGGCTAAGCCATGGCACCCAGTTTTTGGTCAAACACCGTTCTAGATGTTACGATAAAAGTGTTCTTTAGATTTTACTAACATTTTAATCAGTAGACTGTGCATAAAGAAGATTATTTCTAGAATATGGGTGGGCCTCATCCAATCAGTTGAAGGTCTTGAAATAAAAGACTGAAATCCCCTGAAGAAGAAGGAATTCTGCCTCCAGGCTGCCTTCAGACTTGAGACTACAACATCAACTCTTCCCTGGGTCTCTGGAGAGCACTGACTAATTGTATCTCCATTTATCCAGGAGTTCAAATCAAAACAAATAGTGAGTTTGGAAATGCTTTAGAACATAGAGGGAAAAAGCATTATAGAACTAGTAAGCATTATTACAATAAAAACTTATCTATTGAGCACATCATATATGTCAGGAACTATTCTAAAATTGTGTAGGGGGAAGGAGGGTAGTTCATTTAATCCTCAGAATACCTTGTGATATAGGTACTATTTTTCTCTCCATGTTATACATTAAGAAACTGAGATGTAGAAATCTTAAGTAGTTAGCCCAGGGCCAGACACTTACTAAAGGTAGAGTGAGGATATAACCAGGAATATTGATGTCAAAGCCTCTGTTTTATATCTGCAAACACATATGTACTATATTTCTTTAACAAATTTCTAACTTTTCTAAACAATAATTTTTACATTATTTCCTCTTACCTTGGTTTTCCAAAATCTCTTCCATGTACTTTAATCTCAGCAGATGAACTTATTTCCAATTCCATAAGGAAAAACACAGACATAGAAGCAATCAGAAAAGACATTCCACACATCCCCTACACCAGATCAGACAAGCCAGCTACATCTATGTTCCCTTCTGTAACCAAGCAAATACCCCCCAGGCCTGTATTTCCAGCTAACACCTCCACTCCTGACAACAACTGGATTCTGAAGTACAGTAGTACTCCTCCTCATATTCTGCATCATCAGTATTTCCAGATCTATGGATCCTTTCTCTAAACACACACATTTGCTGACATATTATACATCTGAAAATAATAATAACAGCTTCCCTTCAAAACATATGCCTTTCTAGATGCTGTCCCGTTTCTCCTTTCTGCTTAACAGTAAAATGATCGTTAGAGTTGTTGAAACCAACTGTCTCCATTCTTCTCCTTCCATTTCCCATTGAGCCCACTCCAGCGTGATTCCCTTTTTCTCACTGCCGCCCCTATCTGTTCTCCACATAGCAACCAGAAAAAGCCATTTAAAATGTAACTCGGATTGTATCACTTCTCCGCTGGAAATCCTTTCCAGTTAGAGTAAAAGCCATAGTCAGCATGGCCCACTTGGTTGGCCCTTTGTGATCTGGCTGTTTTCCTCCGCTCCCTCTGGTTCATCCTCCTACAGCCACACTCAACTCCTTACTGCTCCCCAAATACACCAACCACCTTCTGACCACAAGACATTTTTTTTTTTGAATTTTTGGATTTTATTTTATTTATTTTTTGATACAGCAGGTTCTTATTATTTATCCATTTTATACATATTAGTGTATATATAAGACATTTTTTAACATCTTTACTGGAGTATATATAGTTGCTTTACAATGGTGTGTTAGTTTCTGCTGTATAACAAAGTGAATCAGCTATATGCATGTCTATCCCCATATCTCCTCCCTTTTGCATCTCCCTCCCACCCTCCCTATCCCACCCCTCTAGGTAGACACAAAGCACCAAGCTGATCTCCCTGTGCTATGTGGCTCTTTCCCACTAGCTATCTGTTTTACGTTTGGTAGTGTATATATGTCCATTCCACTCTCTCACTTCATCCCAGCTTACGCTTCCCCCTCCCCATGTGCTCAAGTCCATTCTCTACGTCTGCATCTTCCTGTCCTGCCCCTAGGATCTTCAGAACCTTTTTTTTTAGATTCCATATATATGTGTTGGCATATGGTATTTGCTTTTCTCTTTTTGACTTCACTCTGTATGACAGACTCTAGGTCCATCCACCTCACTACAAATAACTCAATTTCATTTCTTTTTATGGGTGAGTAATATTCCATTGTATATGTGTACCACATCTTCTTTATCCATTCGTCTGTCGATGGACACTTAGGTTGCTTCCATGTCCTGGCTATTGTAAACAGCGCTGCAATGAACATTGTGGTACATGACTCTTTTTGAATTATGGTTTTCTCAGGTTATATGCCCAGTAGTGGGATTGCTGTGTTGTATGGTAGTTCTATTTTTAGTTTTTTAAGGAACCTCCATACTGTTCTCCATAGTGACTATATCAATTTACATTCCCACCAACAGTGCAAGAAGGTTCCCTTTTCTCCACACCCTCTCCAGCATTTATTGTTTGTAGATTTTTTGATGATGGCCATTCTGACTGGTGTGAGGTGATACCTCATTATAGTTTTGATTTGCATTTCTCTAATGATTAGTGATGTTGAGCATGTCCTTTCATGTGTCTGTTGGCAATCTGTATATCTTCTTTGGAGAAGACCACAAGACATTTACACTTGCTGTTTTCTCTGCCTTGAATCTTTTTCAGCCAGTTATCTTTATGGCTAACTCCTCTCCTCGCTGATCTGTGCTGAAAGTTTACCTCATCAAAATGGCCGTCCTTTACCACTTACCATAAAAAGTCAATCTTCACTCCTCCCTCAAATCCCTCTCTCTTTAATCTACTTCACTTTCTCCATAGCACTTGTAGCCATTGGACAATTTATATATTTACTGTTATTTGTTTATTGTGTTCCCCATAAAATTGAGAGCTCAATGAGGGCAATCGCTTTGAAACTTTTTATTACTACTCCAATCCTAACACCTAAAACAATTAGTAGCACCCAATAAGTATTTTTTAATAAAAACGTAAATGCATGATTTCCATGGCTTGTACCAAGACCCCTATTGCTCAATAATCTCTAATCCTGATATTCTTGTACAAACTACACTCTCTCCTGCTTCAGGAACTTTATATATGCTGCATTCTCCTCCTCATCCCCAATGCAACTGACCTTCTTTCTCTTTAATGAGCTCTCTCTCTGTTGAGATTTGGCCAATGTGATGACAATCAATAAGAGCTCCTTCTCAACACCCTACTTAAAGGAGTAACTCCACCACCACTTCTATTCCGTGTCTCCTGCAATCATTTTATTCACTTGTATAATTACTATTTTTTTTTGTTTTTGCTATTCCATGATGTCAAAAACCATGACTTGCTACTTAAGCAGTTTTTGGTTCCATTAATTTTTCTCAATATTTTTTGTTTTGTTTTCAATTTCCTTGATTGATTTCTGCTCTTACCTTCATTAATATTTTTCTTTCTGCTCAGTTTGAATTGAGTTACTCTTTTTGTACTAGTTTTCTTAAGGTGAAATCTTGGGTTATATCTTTGAGAACTTTCTTCATTTCTAATGTAGGAATTTACTAGCATCTATTTACATTTAAGCACGCTTTTAACCCTAAATCACACAAATTTTGATATATTTTATTTTTATGTTCTTTTAGTTAAAAACATTTTCTTATATTCCTTGAGGATTATTTTTTTATCCATAGATTATTTAGAGGTACGTTGTTTAATTTCCAAATATTTGGAGTTTTCTAGATGTCTTTGAATAACTGACTTTTGGTTTAATTCTGTTAATGGCAGATGGCGTACTTTGTGTGACTTAAATCTTCTTAGTAAGTTTGTTTTATGCACAAGCATATTGCTCTTTTTGGGCAGACTTGAGTGGTGTTATACTGTATTCGGGTGCTCAAAACCTCTGCTTTGTTACTAGTGACCTGTTCAGTGCATGTGCAGCTCAGGGGTAAGCTGGAGACTGGGTTCCGCTCAGGTGCAGATTCAGCGTATCCCACTCTTCAGTTCCTTGCTTCTTCCTCTCCAGGCTCTGCAGTTGACAGAGGCCTCTTTTCCTGGTGACTTTGGTCAGAAATAGTGATTTAGCTCAGGAATTTTATCCTCTTACATGATTGTGGACATTCATTTGTAACTGATTTCCCTCTCAGAGGGAAGCAGCAAGAGAAAAGTAGGAGAAAAAATAACAGATTTCCCTCCATACTCTTCAGACCACAGGATCCCATATCCTAGCTTTTCTTGCCAGATAGAAAGAATTTAGGTGTCAGCACAGATGCACTTTGACCATCCCTGATGCACCATCAGTGGGATTTTGACACTGGCCATTCTTGGGTGGTGTTTGGAGAGAGAAATGAGGAAAGCAAGGATTTCCTCCCTACATTGTACTCAGTGTCTCACAGAGGCCTTTTCCCCCAGACTTCTGGATAGAAAGAGATTATTTCTTTCAGAGTTTTTACTGCCTGGGCCTGCAGACATTTCTGGGATTCGAATACTTTCAAGTCAAAGCAAGGATCTATAAAGGAGAGAAGATCAGAAAAGGCATGGTGGTGCTTATCATTCTTCAAGATTTGACTTCCCACCCCAATCTGTCTGCTGTTATTTGTTTTTCAGAGTCTTCAGGTAGCTTCTTTATGTATTTAGAGTTTTTAGTTGTAATCAATGGGAGAAGTAGCATATAGCAGGCTAACTGCATCTCCACGGAAACGTGAACCCAGTGTAGTAGTTCAAATGATGGAATTCTGTTGATTCAAATATTATTCAGAGTAGACCCAATACCAATCACTTAATCAATTCTAGGGAAAAATACTATGAATAAAATGCTTCATTCTCTGTTCTGTGCATAAAATCTCTGATTTTAGTAGAAATAAACAGACACCTATCAAAAATTAATAAGAAGTAAACATCTTAAAAGCTCTGTACAGTAATTCTAATAGGGAGCATGTATTTAAGTTTTCAGTGCTACTAGCAACATGGCACATAATAAAATACTTCCAACATAAATTTCCAATATTCCCATCTGCTTGCTTCCTTTGCACTCACTCTTCACCTTTTCTAGTTGGGTCATTTCTGAAAGGAGCTCTCTAGGCTAACAAGATATATCAGTCCCACACCAATAATTGAAAAATGTGACCACTTCAGAAAATAATTGTATGAATAGTGGTAATAATTACTATGTACCAAGGGTTTTCTATGTTCACGAGCTGTATAGGGATCTTAATATGCATCATCTTATTTAATATTTACAACAGTGATAAGAATGAGACAAAATGCCTCATTTTACAGATGAGGACTCCAACTGTCAATAAGCTGAAATACCTTGCCTATGGTCACTCAACTAGTAAATGGGAGAGAGATTCTAACCTAGTCCTGCCAGACTTCAGCTCCCTCTCCCTGTAAAAAATGACTGTAATGACAATACAAATCGAATCAAGCAAGTCTTATGAAAATATATGCAAACAATGTAATTTTATTAAGTCAAGATCATAAGTTAGAATGAAGATGAATTAAGTGGATATTGTAATTACAGTGGATGGTGAAGTTGTACTTAGGGAGTTTGGAAGAGAGTTTGAAGTGAGATTCAAAGGTTGTATCATGGCAAGGATCAAATGAAGGAGGGACAGGGTAAGGAATAGCAATATGATTATTATTAATTTGTTTTACAAGATATAAAATAATAGAAATGAATCAATATTTTTCCTGGATATATGTGACTGACAGTGGATCTATGGACAGAGAATTTTGAATAAATAGTGCAATACACATCTAAGTACTTTGTCATATGCCCTTGGGTGCACATTTAAGAAACTCCATTAAGGTTTACAGGCAATTGTGATACAATATAGCACACTGAAGTCATGAAATCTTGGATAAATGGTTTACTTTCCCAAGGGGTCTAACAGAACTCACATTGGTATATTCAAAACCCCCTGCCCCTTGGCAACCACAAGTCTGTTTTTTAAGTCTGTGTGTCTCTTTCTGTTTCGTAGATAAGTTCATTTCTGTCACATTTTAGATTCCACATACAAGTGATATCATATTGTGTTTGTCTTTTTCTTTTTCTTTTTTTTTTTTTTTTTTTTGGGTTTTGGGGGCCCCTCACTGTTGTGGCCTCTCCCATTTGCGGAGCACAGGCTCCGGACGCGCAGGCTCAGTGGCCATGGC
>NW_006778096.1:268527-287982 GCF_000442215.2 Lipotes vexillifer | reverse complement strand
CCGGGGCACGAACCCGCGTCCCCTGCATCGGCAGGCGGACTCTCAACCACTGCGCCACCAGGGAAGCCCGTGTTTGTCTTTTTCTTTCTGACTTAAGAAGGGATACATTTTCCCCCCAAGTTCTACAGCTCTTGTTTGACTTTCCTGGAATACAACTAAGCTATATCAGATGCAGAGCCTAAACTTAGAAACAATAAGCTATAATCATTCCAGCTAGGAATCTACTCTCTATGTCTTCTGGACTGTTAATGTGAAACAGTGGTATAAATGTGGAAAGGCTTTATAAATAGGGTGTATGTTCTGAGTAAATGTGAAATCATTAGTCTAAATAAAATGATATGTAGGATTTTAAAAGTTAAACTTATTAGTTTGTCTTAGTTATTTCCATTTATTTTAATATAATATGTCTGTGTTTACTCATTATTACTGGCAAGCTCTACAGAGCTCCTGAGTCAATGCTTCCAGTGTACACTTAATAGGGGTTTACTGGGAATACTGAGTAACTGTATAATGAGAGGTACTTTTTCACCTTAAACAACAAGTAAACTCTTCCTACCATAGTATATTTGAAACACCCCTCCTAGACTGATAAGTAAATGAAGTAACCTGTGAACATTTAACCGTTAAACACGTGTCCAATATATATGTTGTCAAACAGTAACATCAAATTGATGACTTCATTTGCGTGAAATATGTAAGGTCATACCTAAGTTTGTTATACTCTATTAAACGTTGAAAAGAGATAGATAACACACCATTGTAAAGCAATTATACTCCAATACAGATGTTAAAAAAGAAAAGAGATAGAATAGTTATTGTGTAGCACTGATATATAGAAATATCTTCAAGATATTTCTTGAAGGCAAATCAAGGCATACAAGAAAGTCTGTAATTTCTAGTTTTGGTAAAATGGTCAAAATATAAAGTATGTAACATACATGTTGCTTATATCTGCAAAAGAACACTGAAAGTATCTGTAAGAAAATAATAGAAGTGGTTGGCCATAGACTATAAAAAAGGTTAAGGTTTGGATGTGTCTTCTCAATGTGTCTTCCTCATGAAGCATTTCACTAAATCAGTAATTTTAGTTCTAGATCTTGCCATAAATTGCAATCTAGAATTATTTCTTCCTTGGATTTACTTATCTAATGAATCATTAAAAGCAGTTACTCTGAGTAATTTTGTTAAATTTATATTAATTCTCTTAAATGTAATGTTATGCAAAGTCACAATTCCAAAATATGAGAGGATAGAGTCATATGTTTAGCAACAGAAAAAAAAATTAAACAATGCTTGCATAATTTTCCAAAAGTTACAGTTATGACATAGAATGTAAAAACATCTCCTATGCAAAAATCAAATTTAATAAATGATGCCAGATAGTGCCTGTGTATGTTTAAGGCTATAATATATGAAGTATTCAATATTCGTGATTATATGAGAAACCAAGACCATGGTACCCAAATTCCTGACTGTCAGGAAAAGTGCCAATTCATGATGAAGTTCCCATAAAAGCTAGAGAAACAAGGATGCTGATGTAGAGAGTGCTTCTTAAAAATTAAGTCTTGATTATTTGAAAAATTGTCATTATTCTGAAATTGCTATTTCTAATTTTTTGATATTTCTTTTATGACCTATTGGTGATAAATAAATGACTTTCATTTTTGTTTATAATATACTAACTCAGAAAAGGTGCAACTTTATGTGACCCCCCCCCGGCTCCTCATTTTTCTAAGTGGTTCAAAATCTCCAAAGTCTAAGATCACCATCCTACAGAAATTGTAAAATACCAAGCTGTAGCAACCAGGAATTATATGCATAATGTTACACAGTTAATAACCATATTTATGGTCATGTATAGATTTGAGTTCAGCTAAGTCCCTACTTGGAGGTTATATTATTCCCCTGAAACAAAAGGAATTTAAAACCTGCCTCTCACTTTTGCATGAAGGTAAAAACATAATCAGCGAAGAATGGACTCAGTCACGAAATTGCACAGTTACATACATAAAGCAAAAGTCACTTTCTTTTCTGAGCAAATTAGAGGAAGCTTCACTCTTTAGCATTACAGTTAGATAAATTCTGCATTTAAAACAGGAATTTTGATTGAATGCTTTTGTTTAAAGAAATATTGATAATTATTTCTTTGAACCCAGAATCACAGAAAAGTTAAGCAATTGCTGAAAGCATTAAAAAAAAAAGTGTCTCTATTTCTGCCCTGCAAACCTATTCATCTGTACCATTTTCTAGGTTCCACATATATGCGTTAATACACGATATTTGTTTTTCTCTTTCTGACTTACTTCACTCTGTATGACAGTCTCTAGATCCATCCACGTAGAGAACAAACGTATGGACACCAAGGGGAGAAAGTGGCAGGGTGTGTGTGTGTGTGTGATAAATTGGGAGATTGGGATTGACATGTATACACTAATGTGTATAAAACAGATAACTAATAATAATCAGCTGTATAAAAAATAAATTAAATTTTTAAAAAAATCTCAGACCAGAGCAGATTACACTCTTTTTTTTCTATCTAAGGATTTAGGAATTAGGTAGGAATTCTGATTTATTAACAGAAGCACACTTTATATTTAGTTTATTGTTTATTATTATCTTTCCTGGCTGTTATGAAATACACTATAGTTGATCTTAATATACTTGTTGGCTCGAAGGTACATGGATGGGATTTGAACAGAAGAGCAGTCTTCTTGAGTGTGATGTCAAAGGCACAGTGACCCTGCCAGCTGTCTGGCCCTCCTCTAGAGAAAGGCCACTTATTTATTCATCAGCTTGTGTCTCAAGCTGCCCAGCTGGGGTGTGAACACATTGACAGAAAGGTACCATAAATTCTCGAAGCTGGGAAAGAGGGTGGACTGTTTAAGCTGCTTCATGTGACCCTAAAGTTTCTGGGCTTCCAGTTGATTTTATATAAGCTATATGAATTTTATTAACATGACTTCATTGAATTCAGATGTTTGGGTTCACAGTCTCACTCTAACTGTGACTAAACCAGCTTTAATAAATGGAAAAAAAGTATCTTAAAATGTGTCTTTCATAAGTGATTTACTATGTCATGACTTTTTCACTTATAGAAACCTTTTTCTATTACACAACCTTTGAAAATCACGTTACCGTCAGTCACTGAAAATGTAGAACAAATTCTATGTTGATTCCCAAAGCTGTATGTTATTAGGTTAATTTACCAATATACTAAATTGAATGTATACATACTATACATATAGTATTTTACTTATTGTTATACTTAACTAGTTCTTTGTCTCAATAGAGTCAAAATAAAAAACACTTAGTTTTACTTAGTGTAGCTGGCTAATTCAGGGGTTATAATGCAGACAAAATTTTTGTATCTAGAGTAGGCATATCAGGAAGTATCAATAAAAACAAAACAAAGCAAAACTCTTACAAAATGCTTCCTTTGCCAGAATACTTCCTTTCTAGTTACACCTAATATTAAATTGGTATGATTTTTTGATGAGATCAAGCATGTAAAATAAGATATTTTAGGAATTTTGGAATTTTTGCAATACTTATTAATTTTATAGAAAGACTCTCTACTAAGTCTCATATTAAAACTATGAATAATGTTCGGAAATATAGTCCATGCCATAAAATATACTAGTTAGCAACAAAATTCATGTGAAGAAATACTGGGGGAAAAGTTTAATGAAATATTTGGTGTGCATTGTCATTCTTTATTTTTTTCACTCTATTCTTAGCAATGCATTCCTTTTTTTCTACTTTTTTACATTCTGCACCCCCCCTTTTTATTTTCTTTAGCTTTGGTTGTGTTTTGATATATGCTGAGGATCCAGTGACTGTTTTCCTGGGAATCTGAAAGCAACTCAGAAGTTATTATTCATAGTCCACAGGAGAATAATCCATCATTTGCACTTAGTTATTCACACTAGTTTGGAAAGAAATCATGACTCATAAAGTTCCTTTGGGGTAAAATGCTTTTCCCTCACTTTTTTGAGTAGCCTACAACCTAGAGTCTATGGCTTTACTCTTACTTTTCATCTATTAGTATGAATTAAATTACGCTTTTCTCAAGAAGGGGCCATGTCTCAGCCACTTGTGAAGAGAGCAGTGCTTTTTCCTGTTTGGTTCCGTTAGTCTTCAGCAATTCTTAATGACGCACGGTGAAAGTCCTATTAGCTGCAACATAGCAAAAGGCTTCACAGAATTGATCTGATAAAAAGGTTCACCAGGTTCATGAAGTTTCTTCTTCTAAAGTGTTCTCACATGCTCATGTGCACAGCTCAACTTGTACATTTTATCATTGTACAAATACTACTCCTGAACAACTTTGAATTCTTCATGGAATTCTTGAGTGGATTAAAAGGTCCTAGATTTCAAAACATTTTAAGGGGACCATTAGAATAACATTTCACTATATTTGAAACCTGTTTTATAAATGAGATCCTAGAGAAGAAGAAAATGTTCAAGCTCAAGTGTGGATAATAGATTGCTATGGCTCTATAAGAGCCCACGTAATTTTTCCTCACAATGTAATTTTGTAAAACAATTGTGATCCTTTGTAGACAATGAATATCCTTTATTAATTTAATTGTTCCTTTAACATATTTGAGAGCTTATTATGTCAAGTTCTATGTGCCTGCTATAAAGAAAAAGTTCAAATGTCACATGCTCTATTTTTAATGTAGTTTACATTCTTTGGGACTGAAACATGCAGATACACATCTGTAAATAGCATATTTTTCTTAGACATATTGCTCATTAATTTAAACATATACCTTGTGCCAAGCACTATATTGGTCCCTGTGAACAAATGAATCACCAAGTTTAAATCTAAACAAGAAAAGCAAACCTAAAAAAACCTGATTATATGCTACAAAATACAATGGTTCCTAGATGAGGACAGAATTAACTCTGCTTTGTTGTTCTTTTAAACATTTAAAGAACATGTAAGCCTGGCAGAGCCAAATAAAAAATATAGTTTCAAATGTAGAATACTGGAAAGTGAACTGATCTGAGGACAAGAACCTGAAGTATTATTTCTCTCTTTTATACCAATTGTGCAAACCTACTTTCTGGTGGTTTCACTAGCTTCTGCTATGAAATATATAATTTTAATGCTATAGGGAGGACACACCCAGATACGGTTAATGTTACGTTTGTGTTTGACCAAGCTCACTAAAAGTTCACTATATGAACGTTACTAAGTTTAGTTTGTAGTATAAAAGCTTAATTAGGATGAACCTAATTTTGTTTTGAGCCTGTATAGAAGACAGAGCCAAATGACATTCTTCATGAGGCAGGAACTCAGTGACCACTAATGCTCATGGGTCAAAGAACAGCAGAATCAAATTAAAAGAGTCTGTAGTCACTTTTTTCATGTGTTCATTTAGCATATATTAAATTTGGAATTTATGACAGTATTTTCTTAGGAATGTATGTAAAAATGGCATATCTAAAATAGTAAAAAAAATTAAATCAACTTAAGTAGGTTCAATTTAAAGTTTGTGAGGACATCTAGTTTTTAACCACTGTGCTAATTTGTGAAATTTTTTGGAATTCTGGTGACAAAAAAGGAAATGGGGATGATAAGAAGATGCTCTTTCACTGTTTTTAAGTCTTTTCCACAGAATTGGATGTAACATTTAAATTTATTCAGAAAATTTGATTAAGAAAAATAATAGCTTGTAACTTATACATGTATAAATTAGCTTGTAATTTATATATGTATGCAAAATCACATGACTATTTTTACCAACCAAGTCTTTGTTATGTGTTTTTTCATGGGCTTGTCTTTTAATATGTGTGGAGAAGTAATGTTAGTATCTTTATTATAGGATCTAAATCAAAGGGGGTTCAAATATTGATCAATTCACTTGGCCAAGGGGGATACTAACAACAGCCTCTTCTCACAACTGGCTTCATTCTGATGTCAGTGGAGCTCTGGTCAGCCAGGTCTAATTGGATTTTCTACGTAAATCAATTGATCAGAGCTTGTTAAGGCTGCCAAGAGCAGTTCTCCCACTTATTCCCTTTATCCTGCTCTGGCATTTATGGCCTGTTAAACTTGTCCTCGAGCAGAGATGACTGACAGATTCTGATTGTACCGGAGAGATTCACTCACCCAATCTACAAAAAGCAGGAATGTTCTGCAGTTTGCCATCACAGTAGTTTCTTTCTTATTTCCTTTTTTGTTTCCAAAATAAAATTTCTGGCATAGAATTTAGTTATTGCACAAAGACTCTTGTGCTTATGAGTGAGTTGGGATGGATGTGTTTTGGAGCTCTTGAACCCTGCCACTAACCAGCTGGTTCTCTTAGTTTTTCACTGTATTTTTGTTTGTTATCTGTAAAATAAGAATTATATATCCATGTCTTTCAGGATGTTATATTATGTGATTTGAAAATATATAATGCCCAGCACTTATCTTGTACAGGTATTCCAAAAATATTAATTTCATATGCATCCCTCTTCAAAGTCTCAAGTCCTCCCTGAACAAATGTACAATCTCCATCTTTTTAAGTGGGAAAATTATGTACTCTCAATAACACTCAGAATGAAGAGGTAAATTATTCCCATAATACAGGCATTGTGATTTAGTCAACAACTCTTTTGACAAAAATCCAGAGCTTCTCCTTGTTTTTGGATAGGTGTTTTGTTCTCTTATTTCTAAAAGCTTTTAAGATAAAAACATTTTTTTAAATCAAAAATCAACCTAGAAGAACTGAAAAAATTCCTAGAAACATACTTTCTTCCAAGAATGAACCAGGAAGAAATACAAAATATGAACAGCCAGTTACCAGTAATAATTGAATCAGTAATTAAAAAAAAAAAACAAAAACTCCCAACAAACAAAAGTCCAGGACCAGATGGCTTCATAGGTGAATCCTACCAAACATTTAAAGAAAAGTGAACATCTATCTTTCTCAAACCTCTCCAAAAACTTGAAGAGGAAGGAACACTTCTGAACTCTTTCTAGGAGGCTAGCATCACTTTGATACCAAAACCAAATATCACACACACACACACACACACACACACACACACACAGAGATCATAGGCCAATATCACTGTTAAACACAGAGCAAAATCCTCAAAATGTATTAGCAAACCAAATTCAAAAATATATTAAAAGGTTCATACACTATGACCAAGTGGAATTTAACCCAGAGATACAAGGATGCCTCAGTATCCTCAGATCAATCAATGTGATACACCACACTGACAAAATGATGAATAAAAACCATATGATCATCTCAGTAGATACAGAAAAAGCTTTTGACAAAATTCAACATCTAGTTATTATAAAAACTTTCACAAAGTGGGTATAAAGAGAACATACTTCAACATAATAAAGCCCACATATAATAAACCCACACCTGACATCAAACTCAATGGTGAAAAGCTGAAAGCATTTGCTCTAAGATGAGGAACAAGACAATGATGCCCACACTAGCCACTTTTATTCAACATAGTATTGGAAGTCCTAGCCACAGCAATGAGACAAGAAAAGAAATAAAAGGAATCCAAATTGTAAAGGAAGAAGTAAAGCTGTCACTGTTTGCAGATAACATGATACTATACATAGAAAATCCTAAAGAAACCACCCAAAATTACTAGAGTTCATCATAAATTCAGTAAAGTTGCAGGATACAAAATTAATATACAGAAATCAGTTGCATTTCTATAAACTAACAAAGAACTATCAGAAAGAGAAGTTAAGAAACAATTCCATGAAAAAAGAATAAGATATCTAGGAATAAATCTAACTCAGGAGGTAAAAGACCATGTACTCTGAAAACTATAAGAAACTGATGAAAGAAATTGAAGATGACACAAACAGATGAAAAGATATACCGTGTTCATGGAGTGGAATAATTAATATTGTTAAAATGACCATACTACCCAAAGCAATCTACAGATTCTATGCAATCCCTATAAAAATACCAAGGGCATTTTCCACAGAACTAGAATAAATCATTTCAAAATCTGTATAGAAACACAAAAGAGCCCAAATAGCCAGAACAATCTTGAGAAAGAAGAACAGAGATGGAAGTATCACGCTCCCTGACTTCAGACTATACTACAAAGATACAGTAATCAAAATAGTATGGTACTGGAACAGAAACAGACAAATAGTTCAATGGAACAGAATAGAGAGTCCAGAAATATACCAATGCACTTATGGTCAATTAATCTATGACAAAGGAGGTGAGAGTATACAATGGGGAAAAGACAGTCACTTCAATAAATGGTGCTGGGAAAACTGGATGGCTATATGTAAAAGAATGAAAGTAGAACATTCTCTAACACCATATACAAAAATAAACTCAAAATGGATTAAAGACCTAAAGGTAAGACTAAAAACCATAAAATTCCTAGAAGGAAACATAGGCAGAATACTCTTTGATATAAATTGTAGCAATATTTTTTTAAATCTGTCTCCTAAAGCAAAGGAAACAAAAGCAAAAATAAACAGATGGAACCTAATTAAACTTAAAAGCTTTTGCACAGCAAAGAAACCCACAGACAAAATGAAAAGATAACCTACTGACTGAGAGAAATATTTGCCAATGATATGTCCAATAAGGGGTTAATATCCAAAATATATAAATAGCTCATACAACTAAATATCCAAAAAAAAAAAAAAAACCCAGTTAAAAAATGGGCAGGATACCTGAATAGATGTATTTCCAAAGAATACATACAGATGGGCAACAGGCACATAAAAATATGGTCAACAACACTAATCATCAGATAAAATCTGATGATCTGAAAATCAAAACCACAATGAGATACCACCTTACACCTGTCAGAATGGCTATCATCAAAAAGACCACAAATATTAAATGTTGGTGAGGATGTGGAGGAAAGGGAACACTTGTGCACTGTTAGTAGAAACGCTAATTGGTGTGGCCACTGTGGAGAACAGTGTGGAGGGTTCTCAAAAAACTAAAAATAGAGCTATCATATAATCCAGCAATTCCACCCCTGGGCATATATCCAAGAAAAAGGAAAACAGTAATTTGAAAAGATACATGCACCCCAATGTTCATAGCATTATTTACAACAGCCATGAAATGGAAGCAATCTAAATGCCCATCAACAGATGAACAAATAAAGAAGATGTGAAATATACAGATATATAGAAAATGAAATACTACTTGCCATAAAAAAGTGAAATTTGCCATTTTCAACAGCATGGATGAAACTGGAGGGTATCATTCTTAGTGAAATAAGTCAGATAAAGACAAATACTGTCATGTTATCACTTATATGTGGAATCTAAAAAATAAACAAATGAATACAACAAAACAGAAACAGACTCACAGATATTGAGAGCAAACTAGTGGTTACCAGAGGAGAGTGGCAAGGGACAAGGGACATCATAAGTGTAGGGGGTTAAGAACTACAAAGTACAATGTATAAAATAAATCAGGTACAAGATTATATTGTGCAACACAGGGAATATAGCCAATATTTTATAGTAACTTTAAATGGAGGATAATTCATACAAATTTTGAATTACTGAACACCTGAAACTAATATAATATTGTAAATCAACTGTGCCTCAATAAAAAATTGAAATTTCAAAAAAAAATTAATTTTGATAGACAAGGAAACAACAAGGAAGCATTATTTTTTTTCTGCTTGGAACTTCATTATTTTTTAAATGATTTCAAAATGATTCAATATCTCTGAAAAAATTTAACATATTCATTAGTAGTTGGAATATATTGAATATTTATAACCTAACTTTTTAATTCTCTCCTTTCTGTTTGAAAAAAAAAAACATACCCTAAAGCTAAATTTTTGTTGTTTAATAATGGATAGTGAAAGAGTCAGTGAGATGTTCAGATAACACTAGAACAAAAATTATATTTTTATGAAAATTTTCATATATAAAACATATTTCTTCGGCCACTCCAGTTTAACTTCTGGCCACAAAACCAGCAAAGGGAGTAACTTTTAAAAAGAGTAAAGAATAGTAAGGTTACCATTGTCAAACCCAAAATCATGTCAAGAACTGCCTACAAACTTATAAAACAAAAATTTTATCACTGAGAATGTATGACTTCAAAATTATCACCAACAGTAATAGAAGTTACACAGTCATTAGCAAGAGAATAGTTGCTGTCTTATTTGTATGGTTTATTATGATTCCTAGTTTTGGCAAATATAGCTATAGTAGATATTAAGGTGCTATTAAACCAACAGAAAGTTAATTCTAAAATGTTTGTTACTGTATTACATTTATGTGTTTTAGAGACTTGGATTCTCTTCCTTGAAAATTTTGATACAATATGGTATGCTTATTTGGACTTCTAATTGTTATTTGCATCCAGGACCCCAGAATTTATACCTGATGCAGGTTAGAGTATCCAAAACCCTGAATACTTTAGGATTCTGAGAGGCAGGATGGTGGCCCATTTCTTATCCGAACGACTTGAAGATAATTATTAGTGTTTCTAAGCTTCTGTATTTCCATCTGTAAAATAGTGGTATAATCTTACTCAATGTGTTGTGAAAATATACATAACCAGTCTGGAATCATGACTGCACTTAATAGTTGGTAAATAAATTTGCCATGTATTTCTCACATGACTGATAAATAGGAAAAATATCATAAGTAGGATGAACTTTGCAAGACATCTTTTCAACTTTTGTATTAAAGACTTCCAATTCTCTAATTTTACCCCCAGCCATTTTAAGTATGATTTTTAATTAATGTTTTCTTTAATTTCATTTTGGCAATTATCTTTTCCCTAGAATATTTACATTTTCCTAGCAACCTGTACTTCCTAAAGAATGAAATTGATGTTTTAACTCTCCAATATTTCTTTCGATATTGATTATTCTAATTTTAATTTTGAAATGTATCCTTTAAAAAACTATTAGGGATAATTCTTCTTTGATGCCACTCTTAAATGTTGCTTATTTTCTTCAGGTGTTTGGTGATAATTGGTTGTTCATATTTTAAAATCAACATTTTTTTTTTTTGCGGTACGTGGGCCTCTCACTGCTGTGGCCTCTCCCGTTGCGGAGCACAGGCTCCGGACGCGCAGGCTCAGCGGCCATGGCTCGCGGGCCCAGCTGCTCCGCGGCATGTGGGATCTTCCCGGACCGGGGCACGAACCCGTGTCCCCTGCATCGACAGGTGGACTCTCAACCACTGCACCACCAGGGAAGCCCCCTAAAATTAACAAATTTTAAAACTAATTTAAAAAAAAATTAATAAGTGTTAATCCTCAGCCCAAATGGGAATATAGTGCCTTCTTGTATTTGTGGTAAATAAAATTCTGATTATAGGAACCAATCCCACTATGATTGTGTCTCTAGATGTGGTAGTTTAATGCCTCTCCTGTTGCCATACTGTTTCCAGAGCCACTGCTTTGCTGCTCTGGTCTCAGCTCTGCTCTGCTCAGATAACTGTAGGGCAGAGGAATGGAACTCTCTGCTGTTCTGTGCTTTAAGTTGGTAAACAGTCTCTTCTTGCCTCTGGTGTTTCTGCTTCTGACTATAGAATTATTTGTGGATGTTGATGGAAAAGTATTTTCTTATAATCTTGTTATCTTAGTACATGATCATAGGTTTCTTGGCCCTGGTGGGTATTACCTGTTCCAATATGCTTTACATCTTCCATAAATCATTCTCTATCCTTATTTCTTACAGGCATTGCTTCTTATTTTTCAATTCTGTTATCAAGTTCCTTTTAGTTTTGTACTTCTTCTGTGTTCCTCATGGTCTAATCGATGTAGCAAAGTACAGTATATTTCCATAAGAGAAAGACACAACTTAATATGACCAAGTATACACATGGAATCCAGAGGACAGTGCAAAATTTTTTATTGTTTTTAAAGTTTTCCCTCAGTGTGCACGTCAATTCTCATCAGCCTACAGCGTTATCTAACTTTGACATCAATGATTTCCCTCTCTCTGCCCCCTTAACTTCCTTTAATTCAAAATAGACTTCTCAAATTTTTAACATGACTCCTCTACCTCTGGAATCCCACTTCTTCCTCTCAACCCTGACTCAAGCTCTCCATCAATAAGATTTTAACTGATTTTCTCTTCAAAGAGTCAGAAGAGGAAACAGCTTCAGGTCCTTCTGGTCTGTCACTGGGGGTTTGAGGAGTGAGGTGAGAGTGAAGGAAAGCTGTCCAACCAAATTTGAACCAATATACATAAATAAATCAAGCATTTATATTGTTCATGTCAACTCTACTTTTATTGCTAATGTTGCTTTTATTTTGTTAATGATGACAGAATTTGTGTTGTACTTTTTCATCTTAACAAAGGCCATCTTCTGTTTTTCTAGCTTGAGGTGAACCAAGGCCTTGGGAGGTGTTTTATAAAACCTTGGTGCAGGAAATGGATGAGAAGTTTAACACAGTCCATACTGGCATGTCATTTCAGTGGGATTCTTGAAAGGAGGGACACTAAGCCATTAACCCTATTTATTGAGTCAGTTTTTTGAATTATAATATTTCATCTTGAACTAGAAATTATAAAAGAGAAAGATAAATAAAATGAAAATCACATGTATTTGAATAAAACAATATTAACTAATATTGTACAATAAATATATTGTGAAGACACTCATAAATACTAGAACATGTTTTGCAAAGAATAAAATATTTTTACAGTATGTTATAATGTCAAAATTAACTGTCAGTCAAACTATTTGAAGTACTCTTTTGGAATGTCTCATAATTCCAAATTCATTCAGCCAAAATATAAAATTTAGAGGTTTTTTTAGCAAAAGAATAAACTTTGAAAATCACTTTATACTCTTAATCACATTTTTAATTAATTCTTGAAGTCAGTAGAAGGAGTCCACAGTTTCTCATATCTTCCTATCCTTCCCTGTTTCTTAGACTATTTGTCTCCTTCTTTCATTTATGGCATTCTTAAATATCCTACTTTACTTGGATTCAGGGACATAGTTGAAAGGCAAAAGCATAAGAAAACATCTTACTGACAGGTTTTCCAAATGAAAAATACAGATACTTTTCCAGCTTAGTAGATGTAATTTTCTATTTATTTATTAGTAATATGAATATTCCTGACTAGGAACAACTCACAGAACAGTTATGATAACCATAACTGTTATCATAACAGTTTGGGAGTATTGGAGGACTTTCACCATATCACAGTAGGAGAAGGTAGAAAATGTTAGTGTTTACCTACAAGGAATGTTTTCTCCATTTAAAAAATTACCAATATAAACTACTTGTTTTACTACTGAGTCATTTTCTATCTGTCTTGAATCCCTCAAATGATTGCTGAGATTCACTGTAGTGTTGACATTTGCAGACAAATATTTGGTATGCTCTCATTCTATGTACTGCTTTTCAGATAAGAAAATCTCATTTTGCTCATATTTACCATAACCCAACTATCAAACATTTGGATTTTATACAACTGCTGCTTATTTTGAAACACTCATTATTGTTTAAAAGTATGTAAGTGGCATGCTAAGTAGTTCAGTATCCCATCTTTTAATTTTATAATTAGAATGCATTCAAGCTGTGCTTCTGAGTTTTTCTAATGCCCTAAACACTAAATTGGAGTGTATTCTGAAATCATACATTAAACAGAAAATCTTTGAATTAGTAACTTAAAGTTTAGCTTTATACACCAAGGAGTTTTACTCATTAGCAGGTAATTTAAATTCTTTTTTCTCCCCCACCACTTTTGCCCCAGGGAATGCTGTGCTTGTTTTTCAAGCCCGCCTTCTAAAATATGAGGGGCAAAAGTAGTACAAAAAGTCAGGATTTGAAGATACACAGAGGTCCCTTAGCAGCCTTGATCTTTCTATTTGAACTGTTTTTATCAATATTCTATGGAAGAATAACTAGGTTGTCACTGGCAAGGCAAAGAGTCTTGAAAACTGTATCTGCAAATAGCTTAGGGGTATATTAGGCGTTGTTTCCCTTTTGCTTCCTGGGTTGGTTTGTTAAGACTGCCATAATAAGGTACCCACAGACTTTGTCTTAAACAACGGATGCTTATTTTTCTCACAATTTTGGAGGCTAGAAGTCTGAGATCAAGGTACGGCTGGGTTGGTTTCTTCTGAGGCCTCACTTCTTGGCTTATCTTCTCACTTTGTCTTCACATAGTCTTCCTCTGTGCATGTCTGGGTCCTAATTTTCTCTTCTTATAAGGACATCAGTCATATTATTTCATATTGGGGTATAGTTGATTTACAATGTTGTGTTTGTTTCAGGTGTGCAGCTAAGTGATTCAGTTATATTATACATATACATATATCCATTCTTTTTCAGATTCTTTTCCCATATAGGTTATTACAGAATACTGAGTAGAGTTCCCTGTGCTATACTGGAGGTCCTTGTTGGTTATCTATTTTATTTATAGTAGTGTGTGTATGTTAATTCCAAACTCCTAATTTATCCCTACCCCTGCCCCCCCCCCCACGTTTTCCCTTTGGTAACCATAAGTTTGTTTTTGAAGTCTGTGAGTCTGTTTCTGTTTTGTAAATAAGTTAATTTGTATCATTTTTTTAAAGATTCCACATATAGGTGATATCATATGATATTTGTCTTTATCTGACTTACTTCACTTAGTATGATAATCTCTAGTCCAACCATGTTGCTGCAAATGGCATTATTTCATTCTTTTTAATGGTGAGTAATATTCCATTGTATATATGTACCACATCTTTATCCATTGCTCTGTCGATGGACACTTAGGTTGCTTCCATGTCTTGGCTATTGAAAGTAGTGCTACAATGAACATTGGGGTGCAAGTATCTTTTCAAATTATAATTTTCTCCAGGTACATGCCCAGGAGTAGGATTGCTGGATCATATGGTAGCTCTATTTTTAGTTTATAAAGGATCCTCCAACAGTGTAGGAGGGTCCACTTTTCTTCACATCCTCTCCAGCATTTATTGTTTGTAGACATTTTGATGATAGCCATTCTGACCATTGTGAGGTGATAACTTACTGTAGTTTTGATTTGCATTTCTCTAATAATTAATGATGATGAACATCTTTTCATGTTGCTTTTTGTCCATCTGTATGTCTTCTTTGGAGAAATGTCTATTTAGATCTTTTATCCATTTTTTGATCAGATTGTTTTTTTAATATTAAGCTGCGTGAGCTGTTTGTATATTTTGGAGATTAATCCCTTGTCAGTCACATTGTTTGCAAATATTTTATCCCATCCTCCAGGTTGTCTTTTTACTTTGTTCATGGTTTCCTTTGCTGTGCCAAAGCTTTTAAGTTTAATTAGGTCCCATTTGTTTATTTTATTTTTAGTGCTCTAGGAGGTTGATCCAAAAAGATATTGCTGTGATTTATATCAAAGAGTGTTTTGCCTGTGTTTTCCTCTCAGAATTTTATAGTATCCAGTCTTACATTTAGGTCTTTAATCCATTTTTAGTTTATTTTTGTGTGGTGTTAGAGAATGTTCTAATTTCATTCTTTTACACATAGCAGTCCAATTTTCCCAGCACCACTTACTGAAGAGACTGTCTTTTCTCCATTGTATATTCTTACATCCTTTGTTGTAGATTAATTGACCATAGGTGTGTGGGTTTATTTCTGGGCTTTCTATCCTTTTCCACTGATCTATATGTCTATTTTTGTGCCAGTACCATAATGTTTTGATTACTGTAGCTTTGTAGTATAGTCTGAAGTCAGGGAGCCTGATTCCTCCAGCTCCATTTTTCTTTTTCCAGATTGCTTTGGCTATTTGGGGTCTTCTGTGTTTTCATACAAGTTGTAAAATTTTTTGTTCTAATTCTGTGAAAAATGCATTCAGTAATTTGAGAGGCATTGCACTGAATCTGTAGATTGCCTTATGTACTATAATCATTTTGACAATACTGATTCTTCCAATCCAAGAACATGTGATATCTTTCCATCTGTTTGTGTCATCTTCTACTTCTTTCATCAGCATCTTATAGTTTTCAGAGTACAGGTCTTTTGTCTCCTTAGGTAGGTTTGTTTCTACATATTTTATTCTTTTTAATGTGATGGTAAATGGGATTGTTTTCTTAATTTCTATTTCTGATCTTTCATTGTTAGTGTATAGTAATGTAACAGATTTCTCTGTATTAATTTTGTATACTACAACTTTACTGAATTCATTGATGAGCTCTGGTAGTTTTCTGGTAGCATCTTTAGGATTTTCTATGTATAGTATCATGTCATCTACAAACAGTGACAGTTTTACTTCTTCTTTTCCAATCTGGATTCCTTTTCTTTTTTTACTCTGATTGCCGTGGCTAGGACTTCCAAAACTATGTTGAATAATAGTGACGAGAGTGGACATCCTTGTCTTCCTGATCTTGGAGGAAATGCTTTCAGCTTTTCACCATTGAATATGATGTTAGCTATGGGTTTGTCACATATGGCCTTTATTATCTTGAGGTAGGTTCCCTGTATGCCCACTTTCTGGAGATCTTTTATCATAAATTGGTGTTGAATTTTGTCAAAAGTTTTTTCTGCATCTATTGAGATGATCATATGGTTTTTATTCTTCAATTTGTTAATGTGGTGTATCACACTGATTGATTTGTGAATATTAAAAAACCCTTGCATCACTGGGATAAATCCCACTTGATCATGGTGCATGATCCTTTTAATGAACTGTTGGATTCAGTTTGGTAATATTTTGTTGAGGATTTTTGCATCTATGTTCATCAATGATATTGGCCTGTAATTTCCTTTTTTTGTGGTATCTTCATCTGGTTTTGGTATCAGGGTGATGGTGGCCTCATAGAGTGAGTTTGGCAGTGTTCCTTGCTCTGCAATTTTTTGGAATAGTTTCAGAAGCATAGGTGTTAACTCTTCCCTAAATGTTTGATAGAATTTGCCTGTGAAGCCACCAGGTCTTGGACTTGTGTTTGTGGGAAGTTTTTTAATCACAGTTTCAATTCAAGTACTTGTGGTTGGTCTGTTCATATTTTCTATTTCTTCCTGGTTCAGACTTGGGAGATTGTACCTTTCTAAGAATTTGTCCATTTCTTCGTGGTTGTCCATTTTGTTGGCATATAGATGCTTGTAGTATTCTCTTATGATCCTTTGTATTTCTGTGATGTCAATTGTAACTTCTCCTTTTTCATTTCTAATTTTATTGATTTGAGTTCTCTCCCTTTTTTTCTTGATGAGTCTGGCTAAAGGTTTATCAGTTTTGTTTATCTTTTCAAAGAATCAGCTTTCAGTTTCAGTGATCGTTTCTATTGTTTGTCTCAATTTCATGTATTTCTGCTCTGATCTTTATGATTTCTTTCTACTAACTTTGAGTTTTGTTTGTTCTTCTTTTTCTAGTTGCTTTAGGTGTAAGTTTAGCTTGTTTATTTACTTACAAACTGTTACCATTTTTAAATACAGGTAAATAAAATTTTCCCTTTGAATTTCTTTTCTTCCTTCCTTAAATCCCTCACTCCTTTCTTTCTTCCTTCCTTTCTTTCTGCCTGCCTCCCTTCTTTTCAATTTGGTTTGCCAAATATAGATCTGGGAATAAAGGCACCTGCACTGTATTTCAAGCACTGTATTACCCTCTGTTGTTTCATTCTTAGTAAAATAGATGTTGGATGAAAAATCCAAAGGTAGGTAGTAGTTAACAGTAGTCTTATGCTGCATGGAAAACTATGTACATTTGAATTCAATTAATATAATCCTTCATTTTACTTTAGGATTCCTTATATAGGTAACAAGTTTTTCCACCTGATCATAGAGGCATTCCTACTAGGTACCTTGCAATATGTGCTGAGCAGGGTCTAATGTCCATAAGTTCTTCATGAGATTTCTCTCTGTGCTTGAAAATGATCACAGATATCAGTGAACATTCCTTTCAGGGATTGATATACTGTTTTTATGTAGGTTTCAGGTTATATTGTTGGAGGTAATAGAGCACAGTAGGAAAGAGAAGAAATGTGGGAGTCAGGGAGACAGGGTTCAGATTTTTTCTATGTTGTCTATCTTAGGCAAACTGCCCATCACTTTGGACTTGATTCCACTTCTGTAAATTGAAATAATAAAAAGACATTACTTATAAAGTGATACAGTTGTTAGAGGATGAAATGAGATATATAAAGTGTTTATTGTATTACCTGGGATATTGTAAATATTCAGTAAATTGTAGTACTTTTAGTTCCTTGAATAACAGTTCCATAATTCAGTGACTGTGGGCAAAATCCCATACTTTATCTTTTGGCAACTCACAATGCACAGTGGCTAATGAAATGCTTTGGGGACACTTATGATCTTTTTCATATATTTATTTAAGCCTAATATTATGTGAATTATATGATGGGGAGCCTGTATGTGTGTGTGTGAGGGAGAGATTAATGCTTCAATTTACTTTCATTCTGGAATAAAATGCTCTATTACTCTATTTCTACCTTATCTTTCTATCGTCATAAATAAGGATCTTTCTGTTATATTAAGCCTGTAACGATAAAATGTAATTTGAATTGGCAAAGTTAACATTGCATGGGAAAGCATTTTCTGTTCATTAAATGGTTCTTGAAATTCCACAGTCAGAAAGTTTTTACTTTTTGCTTCATAGTAGAGGTGTGATGTTTTTTCATTCTGGTTGATGAGACATATTTGTTTGGAAAGAAAAAAATTGAGTCCTAGCAATTTCTTTACCAGCTTCTTCTGGAAACATTTCAAGTACTGTTAGTGTAAATTAGATTTCTCTATTTGATCATTCAAATTCCCATAGATATTTCTCATGTGTATACCAAATTTTGAAGTTTTTATATTGGGAAGTGCTCAGTACTTTCTTTGGTTATTAAATATACCCCATTCTTTAACACAAAGTCAGTTAATTATTTAATGTTATACTAAAGCACTCAGAATTTATCAAAGCTATTTCAGTTTTAATATTAAACAATTTTGAGTTCATGTAAGTTTCAAATCAAACACTTCAGGAGAATTCCAAATTTAGGAGAAATGCAGCTTATTTAAAGCATGATTTTTTTTTGAGTTATGAACTGGAGATTGAAGAAGAGATAGGGAAAAGCATTAGAAAAGATGCATATTTGCAGCTAAATGACAATGTTTTAATCAAGTGGGACACTCTCTTTCCAGATGTTAACCTTGGAGCATATTTGTAGCAGCTGTGCACATTTTCTAATATTACGGGAGCAGCAAAATGTCCTTCTTTTAACTTGCTTCTTTTCCCAGAGACAACATTGGCAGGTAGAAATGGCTTTCTGAGCACAACTGAATGAACGGCTTTTAAAATGAAGAATATGGAGGTGCGGGAGAGGAGAGGAAGCAGAGGGTAACATTATGGCTTAGCAGCAGTTTTCAGGAAATCAAAGGCAGGGAGTTAAGTATATTTACATTCTTTAAAGTATTATTGTATTTATTGCCTTCTCAGAGTTTAAGAATATATAGGTTTGGGCTTCCCTGGTGACGCAGTGGTTGAGAGTCCACCTGCCGATGCAGGGGACACGGGTTCGTGCCCCGGGCC
>NW_006778096.1:254110-268217 GCF_000442215.2 Lipotes vexillifer | reverse complement strand
TTCCCTTGACCCAGCTTGCCCCTTCCTTCATATGCCATGTGGCACATAATCATTATTCCCTCAACAAATCTCTCACAAAAAGATTTTATTATTTTTTTTTCATGAATTTACACCTAAATGTTATCTCTGTAAAGTTTATTTGCATTTTAAACCTTATCTCAGACTGTAGAAGCAAAGAATTTAAACACTCTGTTAAGGGGATTTAAAGCATCACTTGGCAGGCTGGGGTACATTTTCTGTGAGCAAATCCTTTTTCTGCTTCTCAGAAATTGTATTCTCTGCAGTTGCTTCTGCAGGTGGGAAGGCAAAATAGCTCAAAAATAAACTCACTGGGTTTAGGGACAAGCAGACATGAATTTGGATCCCTGCTTCTGCCAGTTACCTTTTGAGTAATCTGGGAAATGTCATTTAACCTCTCATTTTTCATTTCAGTTAAGTGAGTTAAGTAATCAACTCTACCTCATAAGGCTGCTGAGAGAATTGAATAGGTTATTGACACAACTGTATAATTAATAAATGTAACTATTATTATTGCATTAGACTGGTTTTGGTTGAAGAGATAGAGTATTCAAGTTACCGTTAATTATTATTATTTTTAATAAAACAGTGAGGGTCTTATCCACTCTTATACAAAATCTTAAAAACTCTTAAACTATCCATCACCTTAGATGGCTGACTGTGTCCAGTACAAGACCCTTGGAATTCTTGATATTTCCACTTGAGTGCCGCCTGCCACATGATATTCAGCATTTTCTCTGTTCTTCTATGGACTAGAATCAATACTTAACTATAACTGCCTGGCCTCCTTCTGACAACAAATAATGCCTTAGAACAGGAATACCTCAGATTCAGCAAGAATAAAGCAGATTAGCGAGCAAGGAGAGTGAACTATAAATTCACATATAAACCTAGCATCACCAGCACAAAATTCAAATTTCATACTTTCTTGCCATTCAGGATCGAGATTGTAGCTCCATAAACCAAGACCTGCCCTAGCTGACTTCCTAGACATGACAAATTAGTGATGATGTCCAGTGATGCTTTCAAAACTTTCATTTTTCAAGATAATAATACTTGGCTATCAGATAACACCTCAATATTAATCCTATCCTGTGGCTTACTATTTTTTTCATTAAAAAACTCACATTCATTCAGTTTTTACTGGATACCAATATCATGCTCCACATGAGCCAAGGAATGAATGTACTCACCCAGGATCTGGGCCTTTTTATTTTATTTATTTAGTTAATTTATTTATTTTAAACAACTTTATTGGAGTATAATTGCTTTACAAAGGTGTGTAAGGTTTCTGCTGTATAAGAAAGTGAATCAGCTACATGTATACATATATTCCCATGTCCCCTCCGTTTTGTGTCTCCCTCCCACTCTACCTATCCCACCCCTCTAGGTAGTCACAGAGCACCAAACTGATCTCCCTGTGCTATGTGGCTGCTTCCCACTAGCTATCTATTTTACATTTAGTAGTGTATATATATGTAAATGCCATTCTCTCACTTCATCCCAGCTTACCCTTCCCCTTTCCCATGTCAAGTCCATTCTCTATGTCTGCGTCTTTATTTCTGTCCTGCCCCTAAGTTATTCAGAACCATATATATATATGGTATTTGTTTTTCTCTTTCTGACTTACTTCACTCTGTATGACAGTCTCTAGGTCCATCCACCTCACTACAAATAACTCAATTTTGTTTCTTTTCATGGCTGAGTAATATTCCATTGTATATATGTGCCATGTCTTCTTTATCCATTCATGTGTCAGTGGACACTTAGGTTGCTTCCATGTCCTGGCTATTGAAAATAGAGCTTCAGTGAACATTGTGGTACATGTGTCCTTTTGAATTATAGTTTTCTCAGGGTATATGCCCTGTACTGGGATTGCTGGCTCATATGGTAGTTCTATTTTTAGTTTTTTAAGGAACGTCCATGCTGTTCTCCATCATGGCTGTATCAATTTACATTCCCACCAACAGTGCAAGGGGGGTCCCTTTTCTCCACACCCTCTCCAGCATTTATTGTTTATAGATTTTTGATGATGGCCATTCTGACTGGTATGAGGTGATACCACATTGTAGTTTTGTTTTGCATTTCTCTAATGATTAGTGAGGTTGAACATCCTTTCACGTGTTTGTTGGCAATCCGTATATCTTCTTTGGAGAAATGTCTGTTTAGGTCTTCTGCCCAGTTTTGGATTGGGTTGTTTGTTTTTTTGTTATTGAGATGCATGAGCCGCTTGTAAATTTTGGAGATTAATCCTTTGTCAGTTGCTTCATTTGCAAATATTTTCTCCCATTCTAAGGGTTGTCTTTTGGTCTTGTTTATGGTTTCCTTTGCTGTGCAAAAGCCTTTAAGTTTCATTAGGTCCCATTTGTTTATTTTTGTTTTTATTTCCATTTCTCTAGGCAGTGGATCAAAAAGGATCTTGCTGTGATTTATGTCATAGAGTGTTCTGCCTATGTTTTCCTCTAAGAGTTTTATACTGTCTGGCCTTACATTTAGGTCTTTAATCCATTTTGAGTTTATTTTGTGTATGGTGTTAAGGAGTATTCTAATTTCATTCTTTTATACGTAGCTGTCTAGTTTTCCCAGTGCCACTTATTGAAGAGGCTGTCTTTTCTCCATTGTATATTCTTGCCTCCTTCATCAAAGATAAGATGACACTATGTGCATGGGTTTATCTCTGGGCTTTCCATCCTGTTCCATTGATCCATATTTCTGTTTTTGTGCCAGTACCATACTGTCTTGACTACTCTAGCTTTCTCGTATAGTCTGAAGTCAGGGAGCCTGATTCCTCAGCTCCTTTTTTCTTTTTCACATTGCTTTGGCTATTCAGGTCTTTTGTGTTGTGTTTCCATACAAATTGTGAAATTTTTTGTTCTAGTTCTGTGAAAAATGCCAGTGGTAGTTTGATGGGGATTGCACTGAATCTGTAGATTGCTTTGGGTAGTATAGTCATTTTCACAATGTTGATTCTTCCATCCAAGAACATGGTATATCTCTCCATCAGTTTATATAATCTTTACTTTCTTTCATCAGTATCTTATAGTTTTCTGCATACAGGTCATTGGTCTCCTTATAGGTAAGGTTATTCCTAAGTATTTTATTCTTTTTGTTTCAATGGTAAATAGAAGTGTTTCCTTAATTTCTCTATCAGATTTTCCATTGTTAGTATATAGGAATGCAAGAGATTTCTGTGCATTAATTTTGTATCCTGCTACTTTACCAAATTCATTGATTAGCTCTAGTAGTTTTCTGGTAGCATCTTTAGGATTCTCTATGTTTATTGTCATGTTATCTGCAAACAGTGACAGTTTTACTTCTTTTCCAATTTGGATTCCTTTTATTTCTTTTTCTTCTCTGACTGTTCTGGCTAAAACTTTCAAAACTATGTTGAATAATAGTGATGAGAGTGGGAAACCTGGTCTTGTTCCTGATCTTACTGGAAATGGTTTCAGTTTTTCATCATTGAGAACGATGTTGGCTGTGGGTTTGTCATATATGGCCTTTATTATGTTGAGGTAAGTTCCCTCTATGCCTACTTTCTGGAGGATTTTAACATAAATGGTGTTAAATTTTGTCGATAGCTTTTTCTGCATCTATTTAGATTATCATATGGTTTTTATACTTCAGTTTATTAACATGATGTGTCACACTGATTGATTTGCATATATTGTAGAATCCTTGCATTCCTGGGATAAACCCCGCTTAATCATGGTGTATGATCCTTTTATCGTGCTGTTGGTTTCTGTTTGCTAATATTTTGTTGAGGATTTTTGCATCTCTGTTCATCAGTGATATTGGCCTGTAGTTTTCTTTTTATGTGACATAATTGTTTGGTTTTTGTATCAAGGTAATGTGGCCTTGCAGAATGAGTTTGGGGGTGTTCCTCCCTCTGCTATATTTTGAAGAGTTTGAGAAGGATAGATGTTAGCTCTTCTCTAAATATTTCATAGAATTTGCCTGTGAATCCATCTGGTCCTGGGCTTTTGTTTGTTGGAAGATTTTTAATCACAGCTTCAATGTCAGTGCTTGTGATTGAGCTGTTTACATTTTCTGTTTCTTCCTGGTTCAGTCTCGATAGGTTATGCTTCTCTAAGAATTTGTCCATTTCTTTCACGTTGTCCATTTTATTGACATATATAGTTGCTTGTAGAAATCTCTAATGATCCTTTGCATGTCTACAGTGTCAGTTGTTACTTCTTTTTCATTTCTAATTCTGTGGATTTGAGTCTTCTCCCTTTTTTTCTTGATGAGTCTGGCTAATGGTTTACCAATTTTGTTTTTCTTCTCAAAGAACCAGATTTTAATTTTATTGATCTTTGCTATTGTTTCCTTCATTTCTTTTTCATTTATTTCTGATCTGATCTTTATGATTTCCTTCCTTCTGTGAACTTCAGGGTTATTTTTTGGGTTCTTCTTTCTCTGATTTCTTTAGGTGTATGGTTAGGTTGTTTATTTGAGATTTTTTTTTCTTCAGGTAAGATTATATTGCTATAAACTTCCCTCTTAGAACTGCTTTTGCTGCATCCCATAGGTTTTGCATCATCGTGTTTTCCTTGTCACTTGTTTCTAGGTATTTTTTTATTTCTTCAGTGCTTTCTTGGTTACTTTGTAGCATATTGTTTAGCCTCCACGTGTTTGTATTTTTTACAGTTTTTTTTCTGTAATTGATATCTAGTCTCAGAGCATTGTGGTGAAAAGTTCCTTGATACAATTTTAATTTTCCTAAATTCATCAAGGCTTGATTTGTGACCCAAGATGTGATCTATCCTCAAGAATGTTCCATGAGCACTTGAGAAGAAATTGTCTTCTATTAATTTTGGATGGAATGTCCTATAAATATCAATTAAGTCCATATTGTTTAATGTGTCATTTAAAGCTTGTGTTATTTATTTTCAGTTTGGATGATCTGTCCATTGGTGAAAGTACGGTGTTAACGTCCCCTACTATTATTGTTTTACTGTCAATTTCCCCTTTTATAGCTGTTAGCATTTGCCTTATGTATTGAGGTGCTCCTATGTTGGGTGCATAAATATTTACAATTGTTATATCTTCTTCTTGGATTTATCCCTTGATCATTGTGTAGTGTCCTTCTTTGTCTCTTTTAATAGTCTTTATTTTAAAGTCTATTTTGTCTGATATGAGAATTGCTACTCTAGCTTTCTTTTGATTTCCATTTGCTTGGAATACATTTTTCCATTGGCTCACTTTAATTTTGTATGTGTCCCTATGTCTGAAATGGGTCTTTTGTAGACAGCATATATACTGGTCTTTTTTTTTTGTATCCATTCAGCCAGTCTGTGTCTTTTGGTTGGAGCATTTAATCAATTTACATTCAAGGTAATTATCAATATGTGTGTTCCTATTGCCATTTTTTAAATTGTTTTGGGTTTGTTTTTGTAGGTCTTTTCCTTCTCTTGTGTTTCGTGCCTAGAGAAGTTCCTTTAGCATTTGTTGTAAAGCTGGTTTGGTGGTGCTGAATTCTCTTAGCTTTTGCTTGTCTGTAAAGGGTTTAATTTCTCCATTGAATCTGAATTAAATCCTTGTGGATAGAGTAATCTTGGTTGTAGGTTTTTCCCTTTCATCACTTTAAATATGTCCTACCACTTCCTTCTGGCTTGCAGTGTTTCTGCTGAAAGATCAGCTGTTAACCTTATGGGGATTCCCTTCTATGTAATTTGTTACTTTTCCCTTGCAGCTTTTAATATTTTTTGTTTGTATTTAATTTTTGATAGTTTGATTAATATCTGTCTTGGCATGTTTCTCCTTGGATTTATCCTGTATGGGACTCTCTGCACTTCCTGGACTTGATCAACTATTTCCTTTCCCATATTAGGGAAGTTTTCAACTATAATCTCTTCAAATATTTTCTCAGACTGTTTCTTCTTCTATTCTTCTTCTGGGACACCTATTATTTGAATGTTGGTGCATTTAATATTGTCCCAGAAGTCTTTGAGACCGTCCTCAATTCTTTTTATTCTTTTTTCTTTTTCTGTTCTGTGGTAGTTATTTCCACTATTTTATCCTCCAGGTCACTTATCCATTCTTCTCCCTCATTTATTCTGCTATTGATTCCTTCTAACGAATTTTTAATTTCATTTTTTGTGTTGTTCATCATTGTTTGTTTGTTCTTTAGTTTGTCTAGGTCCTGGTTGAACATTTATTGTATTTTCTCCATTCTACTTCCAAGATTTTGGATATCTTTCCTATAATTACTCTGAATTCTTTTTCAGGTAGACTGCCTATTTCCTCTTCATTTGTTTGTTCTGGTGGGTTTTTACTTTGCTCCCTCATCTGCTGTGTATTTCTCTGTCTTCTCATTTTGCTTAACTTACTGTGTTTTCGGTCTCCTTTTCACAGGCTGCAGGTTCGTAGTTCTCATTGTTTTTGGTGTCTGTCCCCAGTGGGTAAGGTTGATTCAGTTGGTTGTGTATGCTTCCTGGTGGAGGGGACTGGTGCCTGTGTTGTGGTGGATGAGGCTGGATCTTGTCTTTCTGGTTGGCAGGACCACATCCTGTGGTGTGTTTTGGCATGTCTGTGAACTTATTATGATTTTAGGTAGCCTCTCTGCTAATGGGTGGGGTTGTGTTCCTGTTTTCCTACTTGTTTGGCATAGGGTATTCAGCACTGCAGCTTCCTGGTCATTGAGTGGAGCTGGGTTTTAGCAATGAGACTAAGATCTCTGGGAAGACTCTCACTGATTGATATTAGTGGGGCTGGGTGGTCTCTGGTGGTCCAGTGTCCTGAACTCAGCTCTCCCTCCTCAGAGGCACAGCCCTGATGCCCGGCCAGAACACCAAGACCCTGTCAGCTACATGGCACAGAAGAAAAGGGAGAAAAAAGAGGAAGAAAAAAATAAAGTTATTAAGAGAAAATAATTAAAAAATTATTAAAATTAAAAAGGTAATAAGAAAAAAGGGAGCAACCAAACCAATAAACAAATCCACCAATGATAACAAGTGCTAAAACCTGTACTTACATATACAGAATAATCAGAAAGTAGTCTGTCTCATGCAGCAAACCCCAAGTCTACAGTTGCTCCCAAAGTCCACCACCTCAATTTTTGGATGATTCATTGTCTATTCAGGTATTCCACAGATGCAGGGTACATCAAGTTGATTGTGGAGATTTAATCCACTGCTCCTGAGTCTGCACGGAGAAATTTCCTTCTCTCTTCTTTGTTCGCACAGCTACTGGTGTTCAGCTTTCGTTTTGGCCCCACCTCTGCATGTAGGTCGCCCTTTGGCATCTGTTTTTCCCCCAGACAGGAGGGGGTTAAAGGAGCGGCTGCTTAGGGGGCTCTGGCTCACTCCGGCCGGGGGCAGGGAGGGGTACAGAGTGCGGGGCGAGCCTGCGGTGGCAGAGGCCAGCATGATGTTGCAATAGCCTGAGGTGTGCCATGTGTTCTCCCAGGGAAGGTGTCCCTGGATCATGGGACCCTGGCAGTGGTGGGCTGCACAGGCTTCTGGGAGGGGAGGTGTGGATAGTACCCTGTGCTTGCACACAGGCTTCTTGGTGGCTGCAGCAGAAGCCTTACCATCTCACGCTCGTCTCTGGGGTCCGCACTGATAGCTGCGGCTCGCGCCAGTCTCTGGAGCTTGTTTAGGTGTTGCTCTGAATTCCCTCTCCTCGCACACCCTGAAGCAGTGGTCTCTTGCCTCTTAGGCAGGTCCATACTTTTTCCCGGACTCCCTCCCGGCTAGCTGTGGCGCACCAGCCCCCTTCAGGCTGTGTTCACGCAGCCAACCCCAGTCCTCTCCTTAGAATCTGACCTCCAATGCCTGAGCCTCAGCTCCCAGCCCCCACCCGCCCTGGCGGGTAAGCAGACAAGCCTCTCAGGCTGGTGAGTGCTGGTTGGCACTGATCCTGTGCAGGAAGCTTTCCACTTTGCCCTCTGCACCCCTGTTACTGTGCTCTCCTCCGTGGCTCTGAAGCTTCCCCCCGCCCACCCCTCATTTCCACCAGTGCAGGGGCTTTCTAGTGTGTGTAAAACTTTCCTCCTTCACAGCTCGCTCCCAGAGGTGCAGGTCCCATCCCTATTCCTTTCTCTGTTTTTTCTTTTTTCTTTTGCCCTACCCAGGTACGTGGGGAGTTTCTTGCCTTTTGGGAAGTCTGAAGTCTTCTGCCAGTGTTCAGTAGGTGTTTTGTAGGAGTTGTACCACATGTAGATGTATTTTTGATGTATTTGTGGAGAGGAAGGTGATCTCCACGTCTTATTCCTCTGCCACCTTGAAGGTCCTTCTCTGGGCCTTTTTAGAATAATCTGTTCTAATGTGTTCAGAGATAAATTCTTTATTATTACCTGTGCCATGTTTTATTCTAACATTACCCTCATTCTCTAATCATGCAATAACAGAATTGACCACCTGTTAAATCTGGCTAATTCTTCCTTGGTAATGTTTCCAGTAGCTCCCACATCATTTTTGTATTCTGATTACTATTAACTCAGATCCTTACCATTTTATTCTAATGCACATTCATTGATTCACTCTTTATTTCAACCCCAAAATATTTAACCTGAGTGAAGGATATATTTAGGTCACTTTTCACCTTGCCATTCACATACAAATAAAAAAATAGATAAACATGTGTGAATACATCTCATCTCACATTACACATGTAATAATTTCTTGTGGAGTAAAGATCTAAATCAAAAGAAAGAACTTTAAAAATGATACTGAAAAGATATTGAAGCATTTCTTCATACCTGGTTAGGAAAAATTTTCTTAAACATGATATAAAAAGAAAATATCATGAAGGAAGATTAATTTGACTACATTAATATCAAATGTTTCTGTTCACCAAGTAGTATCTTTAAGCAGTCCAGGAAGATGGCTTAGACTCTGAGAGGACATTTGATTTCTAATGCATGGCAATACCTATAGAATTCAGAATATACTAGAAACTTCATGGGAAAAAGTAATTGGTAAATTTCTATTTTTTCAGGAGAATGCAAATACTGTTTCACACCATCTCATGAGTAAGAAGTTAGAATATCTAAAAATAGTTTGTTACATTACAAGAACTCTTTTATACTGTTAGTAAGAGTATATTAACTAATGGGAGTATTTTTTTTTTAATTGGAGTATAATTGCTTTACAATGTTGTTTTAGTTTCTGCTCTACAATGAAGTGAATCAGCTATATGTATACCTATATCCCCTCCCACTTGGACCTCCGTCCCATTGCCTCCCCCCATACCACACATCTACGTCATCACAGAGCACCATGTTGAGCTTCTTTTGCTTTATGCATATTTCCACTGGCTAGCTATTTTACTCATGGTAGTGTATTTATGTCAATCCTAATCTCTCAATTTGTCCCACCCTCCCCTTCCCCCACTGTGTCTGCATGTCCATTCTCTACATCTGCTTCTCTGTTGCTGCCCTGAAAATAGGTTCATCTGTACCATTTTTCTAGATTCTACATATTTGTGTTAACATAAAATGTTTTTCGCTTTCTAGCTTACTTCGCTCTATATGACAGACTCTCGGTCTATCCACATCTCTACAAATGACCCAGTTTCGTTCCTTTTTATGCCTGAGTAGTATTCCATTGTACATATGTACCACATCTTCTTAATCCATTTATCTGTCATTGGACATTTAGGTTGGTTCCATGTCCTGGCTATTGTAAATAGTGCTGCACTGAACATTGGGGTGCATGTGTCTTTTTGAATTATGGGTTTCTCTGGGTATATGCCCAGTAGTGGGATTGCTGGGTTGTATGGTAGTTCTATTTTTAGTTTTCTAAGGAACCTCCATACTGTTCTCCATAGTGGCTGTATCAATTTACATTCCCACCAACAGTGCAAGGGGGTTCCCTTTTCTCCACACCCTCACCAGCATTTATTGTTTGTAGATTTTTTTGGTCATGGCCATTCTGACTGGTGTGTGGTGATACCTCATTGTAGTTTTGATTTGCATTTCTCTAATAATTAGTGATGGGAGTATTTTAAATAGGATATGTGTTTTGTAACATGAGTACAAAATAAGAAATCACATTTTATTTATATCCCATGGAAAAGTCCAGCCTATGGTATCTTTGTAACTTGGAAGTCTTCAGAGAACCCAACCTCTATTTTACTGTTCTGTCACTGTGGTGGGTCCAAGATGAGCATCTACCACTTGTTAAAAGACAATAATGAAGAATGTCTTTTGAAAAATCAAGATGAAAAGTAGAACAGACGGTCATCACCTAGAAAGAAAACCATATTTAAGATACAGTTTTTCCATTGAATAATGCATTTAATAGTAATTACTGAGCACCTATTATGTACAAGGCACTGGACTAAAATCTCTCTCTACATAGCATTTTAAGAAGTTACCACCATTGGAGCAGGTCATTGAGAAAAAACTAATTTTTCATCATCAACATATATCCTTTATTTGCCAATAAATCAAGCTACATAGTTTTGAAATATAATATAGATTTTTGTTTAAAAATGTATACCAGTTTTCCTCCATAACACTTGGAACAGGGAATTATTTCATGCTGTGTTTTTGACATAACATCTAGTATGATTCCTTAGAGCAAATAAATAAATATATACTAATTCAATTTGTTAATGTATATATTTATTCATTCATTATATATGTTTTGAACCTTGACATGTTTCAGGTTCCATGCCATATTCTAATTAAAATAATAATATTACAAAATATTGACTCTCAAAAAGTTTCTATAATTTTGTGGGAAAAGACATAAATAATTATTAAAAGAATAGTAAAATATAATGATAAGGCTATATCCAAAACTCTATTGGACCACAAAGAGGGATTGCCTATCTGATGATGTTGAGAAGTTAGACAAATCTTTCCAGAAAATATGATTCTTGAACCAAAAGATGGGATGGAATTTGTCAAATATAAGTAAGTAGGCAGTGATAGGATATTTTAGCCAGACAGAAGAGCATAAAAAGACGAGGTAAAAAAGGAGATTGACAATAATCAAAATTAAGAATATTAATCATAGAATATTTTCATCTCAATATATTTTGGCATGCATATTTTTGAAGAAAACTGTCAGATTATCAAACACCTGTAGTTTTGGCCCCATGTTATAATCTATTATAGTGCTGACATTATGGAAGAAGAAAGAAAAGGTGGGTGAGGAGGAGAAAGATAAGAAGATGGGGTAGGAGGAAGAGGAGGGAGAAAGGTAAGAAGAGAGGGAGAAAGAGAAGAAGAAATCTTAGGGAAAACGTGTGAAATACAGATGAGTCTTTGGGAATGAAAGCACAACTTCATCAACTAGTTGTAGTTATATTTCAGGAGTCTCATTAATATATCAACTTACTAAATTATTCTTTCCTTATTTTCTTGATATTCTCTCACATGTATTTGATTATAGTTTTAAAAAGTAAAGAGAAGCAGATACTAGCCATTAGTTCAAAGGTCTGGTAGTATAAAAATATTACACATTGTAAATTAAGTATAAATAGGTTAAATTATTCCACATTAATTTCTGCTTCTGTTCCAAAAAAGTCTTTGTGGTGGTCTGACATGAATAGTCCACAATGCCCAAAAATTACTCAGCTAAGGCATCATTAAGGATGTGGTATTTATTTCTAATGTTTCTGTAAACCCAGATTTGCATGACAGAATTTTCGTAAATAACTAAGGCAAATGATTGTTCCAGTCCAGATAACTATATTTTATCATGAAAGCAAAGCTAAGAGAAGTTTACCAGAAAAAATTGCATTCTGTGTCCTGAGTTAAGCTTATAAAAACTTATTTAACTGATAATGTAGGTCATTTTTAATGATAATAAAAGCACAGTGCAAACTATTTAAACTCAAAACCTGTTAGGCATTACATCTGTGTTCTTCACTTTCAATTACCAACAAAAATTTAAAGCCTTCTTTTCCTGGTAATTCAATACTCCCTAAACAAAACAAAACAAAAAAGTAATTTCTGTTTACCCTATGGCTGTCCAAGTGGAGTCTAATGTTTTATTGCTTACTCAAATTTTTCATTTCATTCAACCCTTACTCCTCACAAGAAGATATTTTTTTATGTGCTGCTGTTGGATCCCAACTTTTGTGTTTATGCCCTTGATAGATGAACACAGGCAAAGTACAAATCTCTCAGTCTCTATGGGCAATGTTGGCCTTCTCTAACTCCTCGACAAATACAAAAGGATGTTTGTTAGCTCTCATCATTGTAATTCTGGCCAAAAGCATATGTATGGCAAGTATTTTTTTAATCACTTCATCTAAATAACTGAACTAATAAATTCAAAGAGAAAAGCATTGCTTATTGACATATCTAGGAAAAATGATCCATATTGTTTTAACAGTATGTTCTTAAGTTAGAAGCTCTGGAAATGAAGAATATCTAATATTTATGTAAATGCTTATTTATGTTAATGTAAGTGAAATAAAAAGAAATGAACTTATTTCCTCACCTAGTGTATTTCATAAATTATCTAACGTGTCCATGCTTCCAGAGTTTTTTGGTTCTGTTTTTAATTTAGGTGGAGGGAAGGAGTACAGGATGATAAGTTATAGTCATGTTGATTAATAAGGTGATTCAATTCTCCAACAAATGTTTGCACTCTAGTATTAACAAAACTGAAAGATAAATTATTTTGTTATTAGTTTATTTCTGCTAGCTTGAGATTCATTTCTCAATTGCATAGGTTAATAAATTCAAATTAACATATTTTTCAGTGAATTGGAAAAATACATTTAAAAGGATGTACATTAGAATAGGATCCTTAATTTTTCTATGGGTAATGTAATTAAATGAATAAATTAATCTACCTAAGTGGTTGATTTTAAAACATACATTTTATATTATAAGAAGAATTAATATTTAATTCCAAATTATACTTTTAAAGTTTTAGCATCAAATGTTTTATTTTTAAATATAATAACCAAAGAAAGAACATGATATGCTATCTTTCCTATTTGTATCATTATTTTTTTGGTCCTCCAGACCCAACATGATAAGTGTGAGTAGGATATACACATTAAATAGCTAACACAAGCTAATATTTATTTCTAGCACTGCTTTATGAGTATGTGTGTGTATATCTGAGTAAGACAGGGATTATTTTATTCTAAATATCTGACATTTTTGCTAAGTTTTTTAATTTACATAGGTTGAATCACTTAAAATATGTGCTCTCAATATGCTCACCTCATTTCATATTTTGCAATGATTAAATTTACTCCCTGTGAGAAGTGCATTTGTAGAGTTGCAAATATTTATAGAGTCTCCAGAAAACTTTAGACAAACATACTAAATTGAACAATTACAATACTGTCAGCATATATTTTATATTTTGTGATGTACTTTGTAAATACTTGAGTTAGCAGAAGTTGCTAATATTGGAAGAGAGAGTATTTGTGTCTGCCCAGAGTTGTGACCAAGCTTAGAGTTAAAGGACTAAAAGATCTAAACCCCCTTCTTTCTAAATTCAGAGAAATTTCATTGGTTGAGGCCAACCATACTTCTAAGTGTTCTCTGATAATCACCATTTCACTAAAAGCCACCCTTCCAATATCTTCACTCCTACTCGTGCAGTCCTCACCCCCAACAACATGAAACTATATCTGGGGAGAAGCGAATAAATCACGTTTTAGGGAGTGCAATGTTTGAAGAGAAAGAGTAACTGCAAATGGGATAGACTGACATTTCTTCCCCTCAACAGCCAGGTACTTACTCAGGAGTAGAGGGTGGAAAAGAGAGTTATGACTGCCTCACCAAGAAGCTGCTACTACCCTTCATGTGTATACTCCTCACCAGTGTGAAAGAGGGCAGACATCCCATAGACAAATTCCCTAGAATAGTAGGGACATCCCACAAAAAAGCCAGGGTGGACTTTGGGGTCCGTAAGGAATCTGTCTGGTTCCTGTCCCATGCCTTGACTGAGGAGCAAGCACATGGAGGAAGGGAAGGAGAAAAGTTCCCATGGAAAACCGGACTGCGTGACCCTACCCATTCCAAGACTCTTAGCTGTTGGAGAGAAGAGAGTTGAACTGAATATGAGACCAAGGTTTTCATAAAGTCCTAAATAATAACAGTGACTGCTTAATAATGAATGACTGAGAAGCTGTGGAAGGAAACTAAGGTGTCATTAAGGAA